>NW_028318356.1:1170338-1336101 GCF_062004578.1 Staurois parvus
ATGCCCATACTAACACTATAGGAGCATTTGTTAATAGTTAGAGATTTAGTGACCTGTGAACAAGGCCTAAGTGCTGCTGGTACTGTGCAGCTGTGTACACAGACTTTGTACTACTTTTTTCAGAATCCTCACTTTAATATACTTCTCTGCACTATTTTGCCTCTGCATGTGTTCTCACCTCTCCAGGTTCTGAGCGCTGCACCCCACCTACACACAACTGTGACACTGAAGTGTGAATGGGGTCTAATATGCCATATACCTGATTATAGATTCATTTTCACCAGTGCTGGGACAAGGTCATCCAGTGCCCAAGGAAAAGATGTTAAATTGTCCTCTCACCAGGTGGAGTTGCGGTTGCGTTGAGGTTAAGAGCAACACATGCATCACTCCTCACCGAAACATATGAGTTTAATACTGCATTATATCCCACAGTAAAATATGGGGCAAATAATTACATAGAAAGAAATGCCTCAACATCAGTGTGGGGAAAAAAATGGTGTCATTGGAAGGAATAAATGACCCTGCATAACTGGTGTCACTGGGAGGAAAAATGTCCATGTGTTGATGTTGTTATTGGAAGGAAAAATGTCCCTGCATCAGTGGTGTCATTAGAAGGAAAAATGTTTCTACATTGGTAGAGTCACTGGAAGGAAAAAAATGTCCCAGCATCAGTGGTGTCACTGGAAGGAGAAAAAAGTCTCTGCATCAGTGTTGTCACTGGAAGAAAAAAATGTACCTGCGCTGATAGTCACACTGAAACCACTGCTGATTGCGGGTGCAATGTTTGTAGGCTCCTGAAAAAAAATCATAAATGTACATTTTTTTTAACCTGTGTAGAACTGCACAGGAGTCGCTGACGTTATTGGGTCCCCCTATAGTCCTGCACATTCAGGCAACACGCATTTTTCTCAAACTTGCATTCTGGAGACAGTAAACAGTCCTTGAGTTTTTGTTTTTTTAGGTTTTATTAGGGGTATTGAACTTGGGTAGGGTTTAGGGGTGTATGGGATGCCTAAGGAAATGGAAACTGAGGACAACTTCTTAGCAACTATGTACAAGTCTCTATACAGCAAATCTCTTCTTGGAGAGCTCTCCAGCTTCTCCTAGTGTACCACTCAAGACCACAGATGAATCCTTCTCTTCACCCAGCTGCTTAAGGGATTCCCTGGACAAGGGAATCCAGTTGCTACCACGTTAAGTTTAACAGTTCTGGATAAGGAGCTAGTCAGATTTCCCACCAGAAGGCCCTCTCCCTTTATCTGGCACAGGGGGTGCAGGATTACTCACTCAGTCCTCTCCTGTTGAGCTGCTTGGGTTAATGGCTGCCTTCAGGTCTTCTGCTGGGCTGGCTCCTTCCCTGGCTCCACAGGTGGTCTTCTATCTGGAGACCGGTGAGCCTAAGCGGTCCTCCTTTCCAGATCCCAGTCTGTAGGTAGGCTCCTTCTCACTGGGCCCCCTCCCAGCCTCCTGCATCTCAGCCTCTCCTACATCTTCCACCCGAACTCTCCTGCTGCTGAGCAGGCTCAGTCACACGTAAAGGCTTCCCTGGCCCCATGCCAAGCTTCCTGCTTGGGGTTTGGGGTCCCAAAGTGTGCCGATAAGCCCCTCCTTACCCCCACCCACTGAGTTCTAGAGACGTCTCCAAGTTTCTAGATCAGGGGGAGGTATCAGGGAACTGATCAGCAGAGCCCTCAGTCCTGACCTAAAATTGACTCAGCTGACTCAGACCCAGGCTACTACTCAGCCTTTCTTCCTAAAAAAAACTAGCTAGCTCCCCCTAGCTAATCAGAGGGGTGCTTCACCTGCAAGAAAGGTGAACTTAGCCTTTAAGGCAGAGACACTAGTTGCCTTCCTCTACCGTCCAAATCTTCTGCACAGAGGCACATATTGGTTGCTCAGACAGAAAAAAAAAATCCATTCCTCTGCTGCACACATTTCTGCAGATGCAGAAGCAGACATGAGGACAATTATTAGCCATACTCCAGGGGACCATATTTTAGAGGATATGTATTTATAAAATCTTCCTGCTTTTTTATTAAGTTAACCTGCTATGAAATAAATATGGGACTATCACTGCTGTCCTGCTTCTGAAAAGTCAGGGTAAAGTCAAATGTCCTTTTCTTAGCAAAGGGGTCAGTAGTAAAAATAAAGTCAGAGGATTAGCATGACAGACGAGCTACTGTAGTTTTCAGGAAGATCAGGAATTGCAATTCCCATACTTCTGTAATGACAGATTTCCTTTATATGGCAGCACCATTTGGTAGCCTCAGTCCTAAAGTCATTTACAATAAATAGATGCATGTTTAACTTCATAATCATCTTTTTTTTCCTGAGAATAACTGCCAGTGAAAAAAAAAACAAAACAAAAACCAAGAGACTTTTAATATCATCACTCATGAATATAGAACATAATATATTATCTGTTCCACTGAATGCTTTTTGGAGCAATGTTTGATATTGCACCATGAGAGTCTTTCTATTTTATCTCCTTTAGGCCCCATGTACACGGGACACTTCTGAATGATGGAAATTGACTGCTGGAAAACATAGGTTAAAAAACATCTGTTTAGCTGCGTTTGCATAACGTGTTTATGTGCGTTTAGAAGCGGTTTTAAAGATAAGCACAGGAGAACCTCCCAAATGCCCAGAATGCACTGAAACGTTTGAAACAGTCTGAAATAGTTAATAATTTACGAGGAGGAAGCAGAGAGTAGAAGCAGAGAGCAGGATGTGTTGAGATTAGCTTAGGTGGAAATTGCTCATTACCATTTAATTTGTTTCCAAGGGTGGGACAGGTGTCTGGTGGAGTGAGTCATTAAGGCCAAATGACAGGGGGTCTTCATGAGGAATTTGAGGTGTGAATGGGCATTAACATATCTTTGTTTCCAAGGGTGGGAGAGGTCTGAGGTGTGAATTGGTCATTACAATGTGTGACAAGCTTGGTAGGAACATCATGTGTTCAGTGTTTTGTCCATCTGAGTACCTTGAAAATGCTTTGCATGCATTTTTCATGATGAAAAAAGACTCTGGGCAGCATCGGGAACTGGAAGAGTTGAAAAACAATTTCAGACGCAAACGCTTATAAACGCAATTTGCCGATTTACAAGCGTTTTGCATTTGAAATGATGGTAAAATCGACTGCTGAATGCAACTTTTCTGCGTTCAAAAAAACAACTGTAAACTCAAATGTCTGTAAACAAAGATGTGTGCATGGACACATAGGAAAACATTAGGGAGAGTTCAGGGGCTGCTGAAAAAAATGCTGAACAGCTCCTGAATGTGAGTTTATCAGCTGCAGTGTAAATGAGCCCTTACTGATTTGGTTGGAGTCTGTGATGTTAAAGTGATATTCACCTACTACAAGCTGGTTGGAGGAGTGCTGTACAGTTTTCACCCAGAAAGCGTAGACCTTACCTTTGTGTAGGTCGATTCCCAAGGTAAGCGGCAGCATTGAGAGGTGGTAGTGCACTGTGGTGGAGCATATCTGCAAGTAATATGGAGCACGCATGTTACACACATGCCACTATGTACTGCTCATTTTGAAGAAAGGAACCAGAGAAAAATTTTGGGACTGGATTTATTTTATTCACATCATCAAAAATATATTATTCATTTTTAATATGCATTTACATGCATTCCAGTTACTGCACATGTGATTTTTATTGAATGCATATACATTTACTAATACATTGTTCTGTGTATGTGATCTTATTTCAATAATTTTGTTTTCACATATTTGTTTTGCACTGGAGTATAATTTATTTATTTTTTTGTTGCTGCAATTTTTTTAATATGTTGTGCCACTGTGTCCCAGCTGACATGAATGGGACTGCTTGCACATGGATGCATGGAATGAAATCTTTAAGTGTTACTAAACCCTCAACAGTAAAATAAGTCTGTATATGTAGTAAATCATGCTTGTTATACTCACTGTGAGGGGTTAATCCTCCACATTGTGTAAAAAGGCTGTTTGATCCTGTCTTCTCTGATCCACTCCTTCTTCTACTGTTCCCAATCCATCTGCTGATAGTACAGAGCTCTAGGATTCACTCTGCACATGCTCAGTTTAGTGTGTATGGCCAGAGTTCTTTTTTTTTCTTTGGGTGGGTGCATGTGATCAGCACAGGGCCAATCAGTACTATCCAGACAGAGGGTCAGGGGTCATGCAGCCTCATAGAACAGTCAGACGGGAATGAAAACTCCTCCTACAAGCTTTAACCAGTGCTCAGCTGGACACCGATAGACATCACAAGAATGCTATATAAAGCTGATGAGAAGAGGCATTTAGCAGTTTACATTTACTACAATAATTGCACTCACATGTTCTATGTACTGTGGGATACCAGATATAGTGAATGCAGGGTCCTGGGTTTAATAATACTTTAACCTCCCTGGCGGTATTCCCGAGTGTAGCTCCAGTAAAGTTTCAGTACCAAAAGCGGTAACCCCGAGCTACACTCGGGCTTACCATGCGGCGTTGCACAGGGATTCCCTACAGTGCTTATCTTGTCCTTTGCTCCCGCAATGTGTCCCCTGCAGCGGCCCCGGCCATCTCCTCTGGCCGATGCCGGCATCTGGCTTCTGTGTTCCGGTTCCTGTGACGTCAAGACGTATGGGCGCCGGAACCGGCGGCAAATTTGAAAATTTAAAAAAAATTACATTTTTTTTAAAACGATTATTTTATAGCAAAACATTCCTGTATCAAAGCATTTCACATACATTTTGTCCCTACTGCTTTGTCCTGTGCCCTGCCTGCATTTTGACTGTTCTTTCTGCCTGGAAACTTAGAAAAGTCCACGGCGTCCAAAAAGCGTCCCTTTAGGTCAAAATCGGTTTTAGACTGGCTAGAGAACAGCGATAGTAAATCAGAACTACTTGCAGAATTGAGTGATAATGATTCATGGGGGAAATTCATCATCAGACACTGAAAACGATTTTGCGACTTTGCTCAGTGATGTGCGAACTTGGCGCTATATTTCAAATTTCAGTGTTTTTGTTTGATTATATATTTGAATTAAATTTATTATTATTATATTATTATTTTTTATGAGTATTTATTAAATTATAATTTATGATTTCGTGTTTCAAGTTTTAACATATCCGGAATGTTTACTAGACTCTTGTTCGGACAGATTTCAGGGAGTTATTCCTAAATTACAGGCCTACAATAAAAAAAATACATATATCCATGCAAAAAAATGGTACGGCTTTTGGTACAAAATTCCTGACATAATCATACCGCCAGGGAGGTTAAGGACCTGATAGCTGCCTTATAAGTTGTAGACAGCATTACATACATCAGAGAACCTATGCATAATACAGAAATGATTTCTGTAGACCTCTGTTTTAGAGGACTGAAGTGTAGGCTTATCAAAAAACTGACTCACCCATTAGAAATTAATAGAAAGGAACATCTTTAAAGTGGAGGTCCAATCAAAATAAAAAAACATGAAATTCAGCAGCTACAAAAACTGTAGCTGCTGACTATTAAAAAACAGCCACTTACCTGTCCCTCAATCCTCGTGGTGTCCTCATACTGGCTGGGTTCACCGGCTGTCCTGTGTCTCCGGCAACTTCAACGTGGGCATCCGGCTGTGACAGCTTGTGGCTTCACAGTTGGGTGCCCACTGCTCATGCGCGAGCAGCACTCCACTTTGTGATTGGTCCTGTAGTTGTCCGGGACCTGTGTCCAAAAGGCTGCGGGGAGGGAGGGGGGAGGACAACTTCTGCTTCTGATCGCAGTGGAAGTGGGATTGGGTACTTGTCAAATTTGGTAATCCGAAAGCAGAACTTCCCCTTTTGGGTGGAGCTTTGCTTTAATAAATGTGTAGCCAAAGTGTGGAATTTCTGTTTGTTACAATATGTATATGTAAGACTGTAAAAAACCAATACCAGAATTCCATGATTTTTATATTTTCAATGTTATATGACTGTATATATAGGTCAATGCTTTATTAATTTGTTTTCAATTACATTTAGTCCACACAGTAAAGCTAAAACATGTGAACAGATCTGTTTAATGTCATAACTAATTTGTGTCGTGTTTTTTTCATCCATCATTGTACATATTAAGCGAAAGACCTTCCTTCAGTTGAAAAACTCCAATATTTGTTTCCCAAAAAATGTTTTAATATTCAAATGCAAACATCTTCAAAATATATGTAAGTGACATCATATCATCTTCACACATCAGATTCTTCTATGAAAAAAAAAGAACAACAAAGATTAGCCTACACTTAAAGATGTATTTTCGTATTTATGAGAAAATCCTAATACATGATGAATATGTACTGTGAATTATAAAGATGGAAGTAAGGCTAGTATACAAAACAGATATTTTCAAGCTAGTGACCTTGAAACTTTTTAAACACAACATTATCAGAAAAAAAGGAATAAATATGACATAATCTTGGTGTGATACTAAGACCAACCACAGACACAGATGACAGGCCTCTGACCTAGACTCAGTGAGGCTAATTTACTGAAGTATTTTGGAATGTGTACATAAACATGTGTGAAGATCCAGTTCAATTATCCAATCCTGTGCACAATAAATACGTAAAAAAGGATTTTCTTTTCACTTGATTGTGTGAACGTTCTAACATACTTTAGTGAATCCTCAGGCCACGTGGACATGGATGCCTGAAGTCATACATTGTAAACTTTGGGTGAATTTACCTGCCTGGAAGGCAATCCCCGGCTGGGGCTGATAAACACACAAGCATGTGCAGGGCCAGGACAAGAGGGGATGTGGGGGGGATGAAGGGGTACGTGCCCTGGGTTCAGTGTCTCTATGTGAAGGGGGGCACTGAGAACTTGTCAGCACTCATTTCTCAGGCTATCTGAATGAGAGCAGTGACACTGCCATCACTCCTGCTATTTAGAATGGAGCACAGAGCAGGGACCACAATAGCTAATAACGCGAGGATTCTGCTCTCTCCCCCATCCAAACGCAGTGTATGTAGAGAGTGAAAACATCGCAGAACCCATGCTGAGAACACAGGCACCACCTTCTCAACAGAGGCACCTTCTAGAGAGTGTAGACTGCTCTTCTTCCTATCACCCCCCCACCTTGACATATTGACTGGAGAGGGGAAGAAGAAAAAGCAGTCTGCATTCCTGGGCAGGTGCCATGCTGCGGTCTGAAGTCTGAACTGTAAGGCTAGGTTCAAATATGTGCGGGTGGTGCCTCTGCGGATCCGCACAAAAATCCGTGCAGCTGCAGCACCCGCACAGAAAAATGCGGACCCACGGGCAGGTGCCATTAATTCTAATGGCACGCCGCCCACACTGGAAATCCCAACCGTACTGGGAACTGAGGTCTCCGTGCGGGTTGCGTTTTCAGACATGCAGGGACTTCTTCCCTGTGTGTTCTGGAGCACGGGAGTCCATTCAAATGAATGGGCCCTCGTGCCTGCACAATACGCGGACCGCAGGAACGCACATATGTGAACCAAGTCTAAGCACACAGAGGGTGGGGGGAGCAAGTTAGCCCCAGAGCTCCCTTGTCCTTCACAGCCATTCAGCCTTGCTCAGGGCTTGTTTACACATGTGGTTGGGGGTGGTTTAAAAACAAGCAGTTCAGCTGTAATTTTAACCCCCCAGCACTCCCCTTTAAGCTGCAAAGACAAAGGACAAACAATGTACACATACTGCTGCAAAAATTAATCCCCTTGTCACGTTTGGCGGGCAGTACCTCCTGCTCATTGTGACCAATTCAAATTAATGGGGCTGCGTCACACATGGTTGCACGAGGGCATGGCTTTTAGGGGTTAAAACAGACGGTAAGTTAGCAACATACTGCATCCTTACTGCTAGTATAAACTAAGCCTCAGAGATTCATGTGGCTCCTTAAATGTACCCTACAGAGCCCCGACTCTCCAGCTGCCCTTCATACCATCAAATCAGTCCTCAGTACTTACACAGGGGCATTTTTCCTTTCAGTGATACCACAGATTCAGAGGCATTTTCCTTTCAGAGACACCATTGATGTGTGGAAGTTTTTCATTCCAGTGACACCATGGACAGAGGGGAATTTTTCTTTCTGGTGACACCACTGACACAGGGGCATTTTTCTTTCCAGTGACACAACTGACACGGGGCATTTTTCATTCCACTGACACAGGGGCATTTTTCTTTCCGGTGACACCACTATTGCAGGGGCATTTTTTTCTCTCCAGTGACACTTGATCATTTTTCTTCCAGTGACACCACCAATGAAGGGGCATTATTTCCTTTCCAGTGACACCACCAATGAAGGGGCATTAATTCTTTTCCAGTGACACCACCAATAGAGAGGCATTTTTTCCTTCCCATGATACCACAGAAGCAGCGCCACTTTTCCATCCAATTACACCAGGGATGCAGTGACATTTTTTCCTTCCAGTGAACCATAACTTTTGTCCAAATTTTATGTTGTACAGCCTGTGTACATGAGGTACCTTTGATTACCGTGATCTTGGTAAGAATCATCGTGGGCATAGCATGATGTATTCTGTTTTTTGCATATTTGGTTCTAAGAGTAAATAGGGCTATCATGATTTGCAGACATACTATCTGAAATATATATTTGAAATATATAAAAAATGTTAATGCTTAATAAATTGCTACTCACTTTCACAAGTAGGATAAGTCATTGTATATACAACTGGTTGTTTTCCTGATTTAGTACATGTTCCAGTCAGTTCACTTTTGTTTCTATATCCAATTTTACATTTAAAGCTGACAGTTTCTCCTTCTTCATAAAATACCTCATTTTCATGCCTTTCATCCAGTTCTAAGAAGTTATCATCAAGATTCAGTTGGATTATGCGACAGATACCTAAATAAACAAATGTATTCAGAAAATATTTTTAAAAACCCAAATTATTCATATTAAAACATGCAAAAGTATATTTCCCTTGGCCCTTGTGGCCAAATCCGTGGCTGCTTTGACTTGCTCTAAATATAAATAATATGTATGTGGTATTCCCCTCTATTTAACTTAACTATTTATTTAGTCTCCCCACCCATTCATATATAAGCGAACGGCAAATACATTGTTCCTTATTCAAGGGAATTTTCCCTAGAGTCTAGTGAATGAGGTAAAGCTCTGCTGACTTCCATCATCCAATCATGTGCAAGCAAAAAAGATTTTTAAAATTTTCCTTGCACATGACTGGGTATTCTTTAGAAATTAAAATTTCACTACATTCATTGCGCTCTGGGGAAATTTCCCTTGCAAAGTTCAACTTCCCTTGCAAAGTGACCATCCTATTTGCCTTTAGTAAATGAACCCCAATGAGCCGCATCAGAACTGCACAAGACAAGCTATTACAACACAAGTAACTGCACAGATGTGGGATTTGTGATAGCCCTTCACTTGACTGGCAAGGATATCCTGTCTTCAAAAGTTTCTATAGTGTCCAAACCACAACAGTGCCAATGCACAGCATTCAGCATGGTCCAAAACAAAGAATCAGGATTCTCTGAAGACTATGGGTCCATTCACATCATGCCTGCATCAGAATCTCACAGGAATGCGCTGTGCGTTCCTGTGCGATTCACATGCGTCTCTTTGCGTTATGATTTCAAGCCCATTCATTATGGGCTACAATCACACCACACAGCGCCAACAGTAGTGCATGTACTACTTTTTAAAATGCACAGTAACCGGATCTCATGGTACAAGAGAACCATGCAATCTGGTGCGGGCAGGTGTGAGCAAATGCTGTGTTTACAACCTGCGTTTGGGGCGTCCTTAACTTTTCATTAACACCCGCTACAGATTGCAAAAACAGTGTGTTTTGCACAGAGTGTTCCTGTGAGATGCTGATGTAGGCATTGTGTGAACGGGCACTATATGAGTGACTATGTAAGTAGGTTAGCAACTTTGTCTTTGATTTCCTTTAAAGACCTAGAATAATAGAATACAACAATGTCTACATAATGGTTGCATCCAATTAAATTTATAGGTGTTATAAGAGAAAAATTAACAACATTTTTAAAATATATAAATAACATTTGCAACTTGTTAATTTATATACTGAAGATATTTATAGGAATTCACAAAACTGTACAAGTAGAAATATAATTCTAGAAGTGATACTCACCACCAGAGAAACATCTTGGATATTTCATTACTCCATCTTCACATGAAGCTATTAAGGATCCTGGGCGTTTAAAATTTGGTCTGCATTTTACCTTCATTTCTGTGCCGTGTTTCACTATCTCAGGACCACTCCCCGTTGGCAAACGTCCAATTCGATTTCTCTCCAAACCATTGGGAATAATTGCACAAGGCTCTGCAAAGTATCAATCAAAGCTTATTTTAATAAAGTTATTATAATGGTGTTGACTATAGCAGTAATTTGTGGTACTTACTGAGGCATTTTGGAAGCTCATCCCAATTCCCATTTTCACATTTTACATTTGTGTGTCCACTGAGCACAAATGCATCTTCACATTTAATATTCACTGAAGACCCAAATTCATAACTGTTTTGTTTTTTAGGAGAAAGTATTGCATATGAAATGATAGGAGGAGGGCATGACCCTAAACAATGATTATTGAAAACATAATATAGATTATAACTAGAATTCACAATGAACCTGTAATGGTTCTAATAAACAAGTGAAAACAGAACAATCAGAGCCAAATCATACCAAAATTAACAGAATGAGCACAAAGCAGGGGAAATATGGAAGAAAAGTGTGAATAAACATGGTAGGATACACAGAATATCATAGAGTGAAGCAAAAAGAAAGAGCCACCAACCTTGCGCATTACCTCAGTAAACTATGAATTTATTAAATAAAAAATATATATACTCACAAACAAGTATAACAAGCATAAACAGATCCTCAAAGGAGATTGAAGTGTAGAGCCAGTGTGAGTCACATCATGAGGATGGACACTCAAAGTGAGCTGACGCATTTCGAAGGGTCTGATGAAGAAGGGTCCCCCTTTGAAATGCATCAGTCTCACTTTGAGAGTCTACCCTCATAATGTGACTCACACTAGCTCTACACTTCAATTTCCTTTGAGGATCTGTTTATGCTTGTTATACTTCCTTGTTTGTGAGTATATATATATATTTTATTTAATACATTCATAGTTTACTAAGGTAATGCGCAAGGTTGGTGCGCTCTTTCTTTTTGCTTCACATCACAGTTTTGGTTGGGCTTCCTCAGCCTTGTTTTAGTGCTGCACAACCTTCCATGCATTTGTGGAACTGTTTCAAGGAATCCTTTTCACCTTTGCACCATTGTTCTAAGTCCTAGGTTTTGTTTCTGTTTCAACAGAATATCATGATTCAGGTACATGAACATTTACATGAATTAGTGGAAAACTTCAGGCCATTTCAATTTTGCTCTAAGTGATGACACAGCCATGCTCATAGCAAAAGTACACCACAAGGTCCAGCAGACTGGCACTGAAGCAGGCAATAAGATAATTGCTGGGTATTTAACTTAGCCTAATTTCTGGGAAATTTTGCCAATAGACAAAATGCTTTGGAATTAATGGGGGGGGGGGGGGTGAAATGATGAGGGTTTAGGGTGGTTGAAACAGTGGTGGGCTGTGCATGTCACACCTGACAGTGATGTCCTACCTGAATTAATCCCGCAATTTTTGGCAGTAACCTTAAAATTTCAGCACAGAAAAAATGGGGACATGGAGAATGTGGGACCTGTATTAGCCAGAGTTGACTGAATAAATAAAATTAAATAAAATGCATTATACTCATCAACACTAATTATTTGTACACAAAATCCATCCTCTTTTCTTTCCTCAAGAAGAGTTCAATCACCCTGCTGTACCTGTTGTACAGGTTAGCTGTGTAATTCAGTTCCAACAATATCAGAACACGGTATGGGAAATCCACAATCCATGTGTGTTTCCGGCACCACGTTCAAAACGCACTTCTCTTGTGATCTGCAGCGGGTGTCGGTGCAATGTTAACAACACCCCAAACCCAGGTCACAAATGCTATGCCTCTGCCTGCACCGGATTGCATGCTACCAACTGACCATGTGATCCGGTTGCAATGTGTCTCTAAAATTGATACATGCACTACTTTGGAGTGGATCAGGTGCGATTTGAGCTCATTCAAAATAAATGGGTGCAAATCACACCACCCTGAATCACATGTGAATTATACAGGAATGAGGTGTGATTCATATGCAATTCATAGTGTGAACCTAGTTATTTTCTTTTGCCATGGAGGCCAATGCTGAAAGTCAAGTCTGTCCAGTTGTAATTCTGGCATAAATTATTGTGTGCCTGCTAGTCTCGCCAATTCATATTCTGATTGGGTAAAGCAACAGTTTCATTGCCATTTACTCTAAGCTACAGGGCCTGCACTGTTGATTCTGAAGGCCTCAAGGCAGATTTCTTTGACCCTGAGAACACATGATGGCTATCATTGAAAAAGCTCTAACATAAAACATACAGTACACTACTGGAAGCAGTGCAACTGTTGCACATACGGTAAATAATTCAACTGTGCGAAGGATGGGACGGGTGAAACCAGAAGTGTTTTATTAGGAATGGCTGTAACAAACACAGAAAACCCTTAATTACATGTGACTGGATATGTTCACTGTAATCACTGTCCTCTATACATTACTAAATATTTCCATATACATTAATAAGTATTTTCATATACATTAATAAACATCTTTAATTGCAATACTGAATATCTAGACCTCTGCATATATGCTAGTGACCTATTCTGCATAACAATAGCGTATTACAATAGAGAATCACATTCCCTGTATCTTAGCGCCAAATCACATAGCTGCAATATATATTCACATTTATGCTACAAGTAATCTGATTGCATAATAGTAACAGCGACATTTACTAACCACCAGGGCACATGTTAAGTCATTCTGTCCTATTTATCATGTTAAACAGCCTCCTGCTTACCTGTAACAAACACAGAAAACCCTTAATTACATGTGACTGGATATGTTCACTGTAATCACTGGCCTGTAGGAAACAAAGTGTTAGACTATTTGTTCCTACTTCTGTGTCTTCCTATTATCACAGGAAGTGGTTCTGCCCTCTTGTGATGATGCAGTAAAAATGCAATCACTAGTATCTTCTATTGACAAAGATAGATTACTGTTATATTAGGTATTAGGCTTTCGATTTAAATTTTATGGGGCTGCCTATTTTCTACACCTCTTACACTCTCCCCCACAAATTTGTTATGTCGTCCCTGACATACGCAGAATTTTTATAAGAAAACATTCTTTTACTTGTCTAGTAGTAACCATAGGAAGCCAATGGTAAGTAGTAACCAAGTTACTTGAGGAAACATCCTCCCTGTGACATCTACTCTCTATTACATCACAGCTTCCCACCAGGCCCATAGCGCTATAGTACCTGGCAAGATATAGTTGCGTGTAACCAACTATTTAGTAAATCCCCTTTCTATACATATTTGTATAGGTTACTAAGTTTAGACAAAGGTGATGAGAAACTAGGGAACATCTTATTACTTTTATACCTTTTTATCATAATGGCGGAATACCCATTGTACATCAACAATGCAGCATAACGTTGCCATCAACTGCTCTGTACTTTTATCGGCCGACTCTGTCTCTTTGTAACATCTAGTTCCCTCACCTAAAACTGTTTCTGCCTGACCTACAATATCTGCAGTACAAATGCAATTATATTTTTCCTTACTTGAACCAACAGAAAAGTAACATATAATTATACTGGTTTTGGTAATTAACTTTGGTATAGTGTCCCAAATAGTAAACAATGGATCAATAAACATAATCACTTCTACCAACTTCTATAGTCTTCAGCAAAACATTCTGAACTGAAATACCAGCTAGAGTCAACAGGTAATGTAGGAATACTGTCTATAACCTGTATAGATGAAACTCTGGTAACACTACTGGGTTGACCTAAAGGCCCTGATTCACTATTGGGCGTGGGCGCATATTCATGGGCTTAAGCCCAATTTTCATGGGCGTCTGTCTATTTTTTACCCTGCAACCTAATTCACTATTGACCAGAGCCCATAAGCAGATGCCCAATCTAATTCACAAAAAGACACACGCCCGAAATCAGACTCACAAAGCAGACTTGCTAAGAAGCAAGTCTAACACCATGAAAAATCACTGCAGAGACATGTTCACTTAGAAATTTGCTTTGCCAAATATCAGGACTTCACTTTAAACAATATCTGCTATTTCAAAAAAAATTAAGAATGTGTTAAAAATCGTTTTTTTGAAGGAAATCGACACAGTAAAAATCTAGACGCCCGTGCAGTGTCTTTGGCAGATACAACTGAGCATGTGCAGAACACATTTTAGACCTCTGCCATGGGCTTTTGCTTTTTAGCCACTGACTAATAGTGAATCTTACTGTGGAGTCCTCTGACAGCCGGCACTCGGTCGTGACTATTGTGTTTAATACACAGCACTCGGCATATCTTCATGTAATCTAACTAGATTTCCTTAGTTCTAGTGATTCTATTTTTGTTTCTTATACTTTATAATTATTTCTGTAATGATTTTACTTATTTCAAAGGTCTGAGTAATATTTATTTTGACAGCTGAATGTAAAAATAAAGGTCCGCAATAAAAAAAAAAAAAAAAAAAAAAAACAGCGTGGGTCCCCCCTCTCATCCTTACCAAGCCCTTCAGGTCTGGTATGGATATTAAGGGGGAACTCCACGCTGAAATTTAAAAAAAAAACAGCGTGGGTCCCCCTCAATATCCATACCAGACCCTTATCCGAGCATGCAGCCCGGCAGGTCAGAAAACCTGAACCATACCAGGCCACATGCCCTCAACATGGGGGGGTGCTTTGGGGCAGGGGGGGCTCCCCCCCCAAAGCACCTTGTCCCCATGTTGATGAGGACAAGGGCCTCTTCCCCACAACCCTGGCCGGTGGTTGTGGGGGTCTGCGGGCAGGGGGCTTATCAGAATCTGGAAGCCCCCTTTAACAAGGGGGCCCCCAGATCCCGCCCCCCCCCCACGTGAAGGAGTCTGCGGTACATGCTCCCGCAGACTCCTTCACAAAAAAAAAAAGTGTGGTGTAAAAAAAACACAGTACAGGGTCCCCCCCCTTTTCTGACCTGCCGGGCTGCATGCTCGGATAAGGGTCTGGTATGGATATTGAGGGGGACCCACGCTGTTTTTTTTAAAATTTCAGCGTGGAGTTCCCCCTTAATATCCATACCAGATCCGAAGGGCTTGGTACAGATGGGAGGGGGGACCCACGCTTTTTTTTTATTATTTCTGCAATAAAGGGAATTATTTTACATTCAGCTGTCAGTGGGGAACCCCGCTGACAGCTGAAACATTAACACATGGCTGTCGCTCCTACAATCCCGCATGAGTTATGTTATCAACTCATGCAGCGTTTTAGTAGTGAAAACCAATGCAGCGCTCATGTTTCAGCTGTCGGCGGAGTTCCCCACTGACAGTTGAATGTCAAAGTATTGCAGGGAATTATAAACAGTGTTTTAAATAACCAGCGTGGGGTATTCCCTCCCATCCATACTAAGCCCTTCGGGTCTCGTATGGATGTTAAGGGGTAACTCCACGCTGAAATTAAATAAAAATCAGCATGGGGTACCCCCCAAAATCCATAACACATACTTATCCGAGCATGCAGCCCGGCAGGTCAGGAAAGGGGGGGGGACGAGCGAGCGCCCCCCCCCCTCCTGAACCATACCAGGCCACATGCCCATACCAAATTATTCAAACATTTGTAAACAGAACAATGAACTGAAATGGTTTGGCATTTGTACCCCAAATATGACGTTCCCTGAGGCATTGGTAAACCGAGATACGCCTGTATTAGTATTGCAATCCTTTGTATTGGGATACATAGAACCAACATACATCTGAATTGGCAACATAGCACAACATTTGTGTCACATTGGAGATATCTGGTAGTTTCACTGACCTTGCCAGGGACCTAGGATTGATTCACAGCACAGAAATACAGGCTGGATTAGCAATGTAGCTCTGTGGATTAGTGGTTAGCACTACTGCCTCACAACTCTAGGGTTGTCGGTTTGAATCCCAACCCCGGCAAGGAAGTAGCATGATCTCCGTGTGTGGCTGTCTTCAAATAGATGTTCTGGCAACATCTTTGCTTTCTGTCTGAATGATCCCTAAAATGTGAATTAGAATGAGGCCTTGTCTGTTGAAACACCTTCAAAGCTGCACCTTATGTGAATGTCATACAATGGGATAAGGTAAGGACCTGGAGCACTAATAGATTTGATAATGATGGTTTACACTCCACCCACTTTTGTGAAGGATTTGGCAAGCAAAGAGCTGACAGAGAGAGAGAAGAGCGAGCCAGTGAGACGAAGAAGAGTGAGCGAGATATACATACTGAAGAGTGATAAAGAGAGACATTCAGAAGAGTGAGCGAGAGAGAAAAGACTTGGTTGGTGAATCCACACATCAAACTTGTCACAAATCCTGGCGTGCATTTTTCCCCCAAATGCATAGCAGACCCTTATCCCAGCAGGCAGGTACCGCACGCCTTCAAAGATTTATTTCCTTTGTTGATTTTCCTGCTTCGCTCACACTATATGCAATTGAAAATTACTCTTTAAGTTGCCAATTTTACTGTGTTTTCTAGAGAATTACTAACTAGTTGTGTTTTCAATTGTGTGTAGCATTGCGATTTCTATTTGAGTCTAGATGTTAAATTGCTAATAAATGGCCACAATTCTCATATACCTTTGAACTCTCGCTGCAACAAATGGCGTATGTTAATACACTCACATTCACATTCATTATATCCAATATCAGATACGATGTCAATGCACAAATCGCACCTGAAATTGCACACCCTGGATGTGACTTGTCATGTGATTGGCATGGCCAGCAGCTTGCTCTTTGCATGGCAAATTGCACACAATGTTACTGGGGGCCAACACCACTGTCACATCTAATCCGATGCGGCAATTGCCCAACATACAGTGAAGTTGCACGAGTTCACAACCCAATTGGATGTGAACAGAGCCTACAGTGGCCAATAGGGTGCGACTTGGTCTACGATTTGCAAGTCGCCTGTCATGCCAATTGCATGGCAATCCCAAACAATGTTAATGGGGGCTACCCGGTCACATTAAAGCAGATTTCTAAGTGGTGTTATTGACACCACAGTCACATCATGTGACTTGCATAGAAGTTGCATGATTTCAAAGTCGGGGTACATGGTGATTTCAAGTGCAATTTGCAAGACATCCGACATCGATCTCTCAGCAAATTGCATGAAAAGTAGTGTATTCATTACTCTATTATTACTTGCGGCTCCTACCAAGTTTGAACCACAACAATATGAACGCTCCAATAGCGTGCACATTGAGTGGGATTTGGCATGTGATTTGCACAACATGCAAGTTGTAAATCGTCTGCAAAGTCGCACCCTATTGTCTGCTATTAGAGCAGTGTTTCTCAACTCCAGTCCTCATGGACCCCCAACAGGTCATGTTTTCAGGATTTCCATTATTTTGCACAGGTGATTTGATCAGTTTCACTGCCTTAGTAATTACCACAGCTGTTTCATCTGAGGGAAATCCTGAAAACATGACCTGTTGGGGGTCCATGAGGACTGGAGTTAAGAAACACTGTATTAGAGCGACCATATGGGTGTGTTTCAAACACTGATTTCTTAAGTAGTACATGTACTACTTTAGTGGCAATTTGCATAGAGATCTGTGTCAGATGTCTTTGAAAATTGCATTGAAATGGTCAACATTACTGTAAGTCGCATGATTTGTAAATCCGCTTTGCCCAGAGTGTAATGTTTGGTGATGTTTGATTTCTGGAGTGTTTCGCCAATTGATGGGAAATTCACCATACTAGTCAAATCGATTTGTCATTTTCAGTATTGCATACAAGATGTGGTCATGTGACTGTCTTAACTCATGGGAGAATCTGGAGGGAATTGTGACCATAGTAGCAATAAAGGTTCCAATTGGGGTTCCCTTTTACATCCCTGCTCAATGTTCTGTTGTATGCTGCACACGTACATTTCACTGTACATATCTTTCTGATTTGTGGGGCCTGTATACCAAGGGTTAATGCAGGTAGGAAGAGGATTGATCAGGTGAAAACACTTTCACTGACCAACTTAAGGTCAGTGGTGGGTGAGGCTTCATTGGGTGTGGGGCCTTGTTTGGCGCGCTCCAAATACAACCTAGCTTATATAAAGACGTGCAGTAGGGAGTGATTTGGCCTGTTACTAGGCCAGGTGGTTTGTGACTAAGTCCTTGCATGGTGTGGTTTGGGGGAAGGAGAGATTTTGTGCTGAATTGCCCCAGACACCACTCAGGCTGTGTTTGGAAGTGGGCTGGAAATGTTTGCATATTTTTGGCCTTGTAAAGTGTTTGTGTGTTATTGCACAATGATTGTTTTTTCTCTTTGCATTGAAAGCCTCACACATGTCAATTGTTTTGTTTAAAATCTGCTCTTGTTTTAATTTTGCTTGATTATTTAGACTCCAATGCATTTTTCTGACAAACCTGCTGACAAATATATGTGTAGGGGATTTGTAGAGGTGGGAGGGGTTTTGTAGAGGTGGGAGGGGTTTTTTGCACATGCTTTGTTTTCTTTATATTTTGATGTGTAGAATTTTTTTGTGAATGGATCTTTATACTAAGTGATTGTGTAAGTAAATCTTATGTGCATGAAAATGTTACTTGATTCATCTTCCTCTTTGTTTCCTGCTATAACCTGAGCACACACAGTTCACTAGAAGTATCTTTAGATTGTAAGCTCTTATGAGCAGGAGTGTTTTATTTTCGCCACATCAATGCTATTCTTTTTGTGACTCACCAAGATATTGACTGTACCTACTTGTTCCTGCTGACCAAATAAATGAAGATATATTTGATTAATAAATGTTGGACTGTTGTTTTTGTGTTTATTTTATGTTCAATATATGACCAACCTTAATAGTTACTTTGTATACTTACAAGCTACATTTGAGTAGATTATATAAGAGTGTGAATATGCAAGTGGGTGCAAACTGGCTTTTTTCAAAAACAAAACAAAAAAAAAGAACCAGTTTGCACCACAATATTATGTACCAATGAATATGTCACATTCACTGTGCAGCCAGCTACAGGTGTTCTACAATTCGATTTACAGTTATAAAATAGTCCACACTGTGTTGATTTTTGGCCTTTGGAAACAAATATATATTAGCCAAGGTTAAACAAATCACTAAGTAACACACATTCACGAAAGCTATCATAGCTGCGCATACAAATGCGCGATAGGGTACAAAATTGCGCGATCGCATACGAATAAGCGCCAAACAGGTGTCCCCATGGCGCACGAGCGGCTGCCCTCCCAGAAGTCCGTCATCACGTGCGTGCGCACCCGGAAGTGGTTGTGGGGAGTGTCAGTGGATGACAAGTGGTTGGCGGTTTGCTGTGTGTCGTATATTTTGAGAACTCTAGTGGCATTTGGACATGGCGAGAGCACAGTTTTCAACTGAGGAGATGATCCTTATATGTAAAGTAAGTGTGGCCATTGTAAATATGTTTATAACATGTGAGGGACAGGTAATTGTAATTTTGTGGGTGGGGCCTAGCAGAATCTCACTTGGTGCACATGCTACTTATCTGTACATTAGCTCCTGGGTATTGATGGGTCAATTATATTAACCACTTGCCTACTGGGTACTCCTACCCCCTTCCTGTCCTGGCCAATTTTCATCTTTCTGCACTGTTACCCTTTGAATGACAATTGTGCGGTCATGCCACATTGTACCCATCTTAAATTTATATCAGTTTTTTCACACAAATAGAGCTTTCTTTGGGTGGTATTGACTTGCTGCTGTGTGTTTTACTTTTTGCTCGATAAACAACAAAATAGCTCATAATGAATAAAAGTCTGTTTATATTATAACATTTGGTAAACCGGTAATTTAGCAACACTGATGTGCGTTGATGAGGCAGCACTGGTGGGTGGCACTACTGGCCACAGGTGGGCGGAACTGTTGGGTGGCACTGGTGGGCACTGATCATCGGTGCTGACCCCTGCTCTGATAACTGCTGGTTCTTGGCAGTACTTTCCAAACATTCTGACAGCGTGAGGAAAGTGCAGCCAAGACCTGGCAAATGCATTTCCCTGTGATCAGCGTGTCATTGGACGTGGCTGATCACATGGTAAAAAGCCGCTGTGATTGGCTTTTACCATATGACGTGATCAGCTGTGTCCTTAGGACACAGCAATCACGGAGAGCGCGTTCTGCCAGGATGTCATATGACACCCTCCCAGAGCTGCCTGGATGCAGTGTAGCGTTATTCGGCTATCTGCGGTCGCCAAATAGGAAACCAGCTAGGCCTTCATGGCTAATCTTTGAATATCTGGACATGTATACTGCGTATAATGCATTACATTCTACAATGTGTTGGTGTACATGGTATTACAGTGTGCAATGCGTTGCTGGATTCTGCATGACAGTGTACAGTGCATCACAGTCTACAATGTGTGGGTGTACACGGTATCACAGTGTGCAATGCGTAGCTCCATCCTGCATGATAGTGTACAGTGCATTACAGTCTACAATGTGTGGGTGTACACGGTATCACAGTGTGCAATGCGTTGCTCTATCCTGCATGACAGAGTACAGTGCATCACAGTCTACAATGTGTGGGTGTACACGGTATCACAGTGTGCAATGCGTAGCTCCATCCTGCATGATAGTGTACAGTGCATTACAGTCTACAATGTGTGGGTGTACACGGTATTACATTGTACAGTGTATTACAGTCTACAATGTGTGGGTGTACACGGTATTACATTGCACAGTGTATTACAGTGTGCAATGCGTTGTACACTGCAGTGTGCACTAAAGCATTTTACACTCATGCACTGTACACACTAACGCATTTGACATTTCTAGTGTGCAATGCGTTAGTGTGCAATGCCTTTGACAATACAATGCATTTGCAGTATTGGTGTATGTTTATTAAGCACAGATAATTAATCTGATTTTAGTTATCAAGGAGAAGTCTTCTCTGTCCCCCTGTTTATGAGGTGGAGGACAATTGTTTTCCGAAGAAGAGAGGAGACTTTTTTTTCAAGGAGATCTGTATAGATTTCCAGAGATATGTGTAGATGGTTGAGGGGCTGCATGTGATCTCCGGAGATAATTGGGATTAACGATCACCTGAGTTAAACCAGTGAATGAAAAGTGTCAAAAAACATGGATTGAAAATAATCTGCACTGACCACTGTGCTTTGTCAAGCCACATATTGGCACATTCTGGTGTCACACAGATGCCATGTGAAATTTGCAGTGTTTTCTGTGCAAGCGCTGCACCGCATCACAACCGCAACCCCTTCATGCCACCTGCTGCGGCTTTCTAGGTGAAGTTACCAACACACCAATATTGGTACACAAAGCGTATTGCGTTTTGCCAAATTGGATGGCATGCCTATTCACACCCATGTGCATACCCTGAAAAAGGGTCCTGCACATTTTTGGCCCGGATGCGGTGCAATTTGAGGTGTGCAAAATGTTTGTCTGTAATTGCAACGCACACAAATTGCATGTGATTTGCCCAGGAGTGCGGTGTTATACCACAATGCATGTATGTGAAGCCAGAATAAAAGGATGTGGATTTTGTCTACTTTTACTTGCGCATGTTAACATTATGTAAGTGCATTTTTCTTCTGTTTAACATGCTATAGAAATGGAACATGCATTTGGATGGAGTGTTTTTGTATGTGCATTTTGGAAGTATTCTAAACACACATTGACCCTAGGGCCACACCATATCTTATGCAGGCCATAGATAGGTCGAAAATCGGCCGATTTTCGGATCGTTAGTGGGCTATTTGTTTGGCCATTTTTCGGTATTTTGGCAGATTTTTTTTTTTCGGTAAAGTTGGAAAAAAAACGGCCGAATTTGCGGATCGGCCGATTTTCGCGGCAATGATGGGCAAATCGGCCGATTTTTTACTGATAAAAAATCTGCACATGAGCAGTGACCTGCAAGAGGAAGACAAAAAGAAGAGGATGAAGAAGAAGAAGAAGAAGAAGAGGATGATGATGAAGAAGAGAAGAAGAAGAGGATGATGAAGAAAAAGAAGAAGAGGATGATGGTGAAGAAGAAGATGAGGAAGAAGAAGAAGAAGAAGAAGAGGATGATGATGATGATGAAGAAGAAGAAGAGGATGATGAAGAAGAGGATGATGATGAAGAGGATGATGATGAAGAGGATGATGAAGAAGAAGAGGATGATGATGATGATGATGAAGAAGAAGAAGAAGAAGAGGATGATGATGATGAAGAAGAAGAGGATGATGAAGAAGAAGAGGATGATGAAAAAGAAGAGGATGATGATGAAGAAGAAGAAGAAGAAGAGGATGATAATGAAGAAGAAGAGGATGATGATGATGAAGAAGAAGAGGATGATGATGAAGAAGAAGAAGAAGAAGAAGAAGAAGAGGAAGAAGAAGGATGAAAAATGAGAGGAATTCCAGTATGGCAAAAAGTGTCCCTGCAGAGAGCTCCACTATTTCTTTGACAGTTCTTTGACATTTACAGCGGTTGCAACATTGTATCTATTTGTTTCCGAATAAAAACATCTGTATCCTAAATGGATACAAATACATTGTTGCAACCGCTATAAATGTCAAAGAACTGTCAAAGAAATAGCGGAGCTCTCTGCAGGGACACTTTTTGCTGGCTGTAGACGGGATGAAAATCGGCCGATTTTTTTTACCATTGCTGGTAACGTCGGCCGCTTGAACAACCGATTTTTCATTTTTTAAAAGAAAAATCGGCCGTTTTTCTCCCCGTCTATGGCCTGCATAAGCATTAGTGTGCCTGGGGGAGGGGGGGACCTTTGGCCTTTCCAAACACAGTAGATGCTCCAAGAATGTTTCCTTGAACTCTTGAAATGGTTAAAAAGGAAAGACACTCTAGATAGCCTGCACTGATAATTGACTGTCATGATGACGTGTCAATGATTATTTGCTCTCATTTTTCAGGAGTGGTACTGCTTGCGGTTGAAGCTGGTAGAAATCCACCTTCACGTCCTCCACTCACCTTCACTTGTGGCCAGTGGATATTTTGTGGCCGCAGGCAAGAATTGGCATCGAGGACCTGCATAAAGACCCTGGCATGCCAGAGGTGGTTTGGAAGCAGCACAGCAATTTGACCATCCCTTTCCTCTATGTTGGTTTTAAGGGTGCAGAATTGCTTCTCGTCCGTGAACGGACTGTCGCCGGATATCAGAGTCCCCATATTTTCAAGATATGTTTTAGCCATGTTGGCTTATTTTTATGTTATTTTCCAAGTGTGTCGCACCTAACCGCACAGTAGTGTGGTGCCATGCGTATTTGTGGCTGTGAATGAGGCTGTTTTTAATAGACGTGTGTAGGTGCAACAACGTTTTCATCATGGTACCTGCGCACATCTACATAGGGCATTGCATTTCTTTGCTGTGCTGGAAAATGTGTGTTCTTGCATGCGTTTCTGCACCACCAAAGGTGTGAACAAGTCCTAAGGGCCGGTTCACACTATAGAAACAGTCTAGATGTGTTCCTGATGGTTTTTTTTCATGCCCTTTTGGCATGCATGTTTAGTGTGTTCCAGTACATTTTGGATGCGTTTTGGACATGTTTACATTGCATTTTTGTATCCCTTCCACTTATTTTTTTCTATTTTCTTTGTATTCAATGTAGTTAGGGACATGTGCGTTTTAGTACATTCAAGGACGTTTCAATGTGTTCCAGTACAGTTCTGTGCAGAAACAATGCAGCGTGGTCAACTTTGTTTACAGCACCTGCAATGCATTGAAAATGCAAGCGCTGATGTGAACTATGACATTGACAACCATATAACCTTCTTTCTGTGCGTTTGTGATGCTGAAAAAGCAACTGAAACACATGTAGTGTGAACTGGCCCTAAAGGTTATTAGAGGTCAGGGAACAGGACTGACCAGGAATTCAATCAGACTAGTGGTGAGATACAATCAGCAATTGTATAATAATGTGAGATCTGAGCTGTAGCTGATAGAAAATGAGACACATTCACTTGATCAGTAAATAGATAGTTAAAGAGTGGGGCGGTGATCCATAGATTTGCATATGGGACAGGTGATGATGGGGTGGGGGAGGGGGTCAAGTTGTATAAGGAGACAGATTTAAAAGAGAAAAAAGTTACAATGAAATATACACGGCATGAAACTTGCACATGACCTAATTGGCAGAAGAACAGTACGCAAGTAACATTCATCCACTTTCTAGTCATTAGGCAAAATCATAATTGATTGATCAATATTCCTGGCACAACCCAGAAAATTGATCTCCATTTTTTTGGGATGTTGCCAAGACTGGGATTAGAACCCATGACCCAAGTGCTGTAAGTTCTGAGCTCTATTCTCTAAACCACTGTGGGAAACACAGTTTGAGTTATAATGTAGAATAGTTACATTGTTTAAAAATGATAAAGCGAGCGCTGGTCAAATGATATAGACTAGTAAAATGGTCTTACACAAGATAAATATAACCACGAACAGTAGTGCATGAACTAGTGAAAGGTCATCCACCCCTGTGACAGTGTACTACACTATTGAGCACCTTTCTGGCTCCTGTGGCTGAGCTAATTCTTCCCCAGGACCATTTGGGCACCCACCCTGATGGATGGATGGATGGAGCTGGATGACTAACCCATAGCTGCCAGCATACCGCTGCACCCCCAGATATGCGATGTGTATAACCCATGCACATTAATACTTTTGTTCTGGTGAGTGTAGACCAGTCCCAAGGGTGGTTTACCTTTCACGAGTTCATGCACTACTGTCCGTCACGGAGAGAACACATGTGCCATTCATAGGCACTCTCTGAGTTGGTACTCTCACACCAAGGACATTCCATTATTCAGGAATAATTATATGAACTTATTTTAGCACGATTTACCAGTTTACATCATTATTGCAATTCTTTACACTTTTTGGTTTTTACATGCGTTCATTATTGATCACATGCATTTATAGCGCTGCACTTGTCTTTAACATAGAATAGTTATGTGATTAAAGAGAATGAAGATATATAACTATATTGGGAAATTAGAAGTATATAAATTATTTGAGATATAAGTGTGAAAATGTTTAACATTTGAAAATAGAATGTATGACATTCATTAGTAAATGCAATACTTTCCTGATCATTTTGGAGAAACAGCAAAAAAAAAAAATAGCAAAAGAGAATTTTCAGAATGTAATAGTACAGCTGTATTAGAATTTTCTATCAGAAAAACGCCAATGTTAATAAAGCCCGCGCTTGTGCGCCATCTAGCGAATATATCCGACATTGCACCTAAAAATGTGCCAGACAGGATACCTCATTCACTAATGGCAAAGTAGTCAGTAGACGCTCGTTAATGAGCTTGCTAGACGCTGGTCAGACCACTGATTGATTGACCGGAGTCTGCCTGAATGGTCAGTCTCTGCTATTACACTCACATCTTAGTGAATCAGGGCCTCTCTCTCTCTGTCAGCTCTTTGCTTGCCAAATCCTTCACAAAAGTGGATGGAGTGTAAACCATCATTATCAAATCTATTAGTGCTCCAGGCTCTTACCTTATCCCATTGTATGACATTCACATAAGGTGCAGCTTTGAAGGTATTTCAACAGACAAGGCCTCATTCCAATTCACATTTTAGGGATCATTTAGACAGAAAGCAAAGATGTTGCCAGAATACTAATACAGGCGTACCTCGGTGTACCAATGCCTCAGGGAACGTCATATTTGGGGTACAAATGTCAAACCATTTCAGTTAATTGTTCTGTTTACAAATGTTTGAATAATTTGGTATGGGCATGTGGCCTGGTATGGTTCAGGAGGGGGGAGGCGCTCGCTCGTCCCCCCCCTCCCCCCTTTCCTGACCTGCTGGGCTGCATGCTCGGATAAGTATCTGTTATGGATTTTGGGGGGTACCCCATGCTGTTTTTTTATTTAATTTCAGCGTGGAGTTACCCCTTAACATCCATACGAGACCCGAAGGGCTTAGTATGGATGGGAGGGGGGACCCCACGCCGGGTTTTTTACAAATTGTTTATAATTCCCTGCAATACTTTTACATCAACTGTCAGTGGGGAACTCCGCCGACAGCTGAAACATGAGCGCTGCATTGGTTTTTGCTACTAAAATGCTGCATGAGTTGATAACATAACTCATGCGGGATTGTAGGAGCGACAGCCATGTGTTAATGTTTCAACTATCAGCGGGGTTCCCCACTGACAGCTGAATGTAAAAAAAAAAAAAAGCATGGGGTCCCCCCTCCCATCCGTACCAAGTCCTTCAGATCTGGTATGGATATTAAGGGGGAACTCCACACTGAAATTAAAAAAAAACAGCTTGGGGATCCCCCCAAAATCCATACCAGACCCTTATCTGAGCATGCATCCCGGCAGGTTAGGAAAGGGGGGGGGACGAGCGAGCGCCCCCCCTCCTGAACCATACCAGGCCACATGCCCTCAACATGGGGGGGTGCTTTGGGGCAGGGGGGCTCCCCCCAAAGCACCTTGTCCCCATGTTAATGGGGACAAGGGCCTCTTCCGTTAGTGGGATAATTGGTCGGCCATTTTTGGGGATTTTAGCATATTTTGTTTACCAGTAAAGTTGGAAATTTTTTGTTCCAAATTTACTGATAAAAAAAATATGCCAAAATCCCGAAAAACGGCTGACCAATTAACCCACTAACTGCCCGAAAATCGTTCGATTTTTTGTCGGCAGAAAAATCCGCCGATTTTAGACCCATCTATGGCCTGCTTTAGAGGGGTCTAAAATCGTCCGCAAAAAAAAATCGGCTGATTTTCGGGCCGTTAGTGGGTTAATTGGTCAGCCATTTTTGGGGATTTTGAAACATTTTTTAATTGGTAAATTTGGATAAAAATTGGCCGATTTTGCAGATCGGACGATTTTAGCTGCAATGATCGGCAAATTGGCTGATCTCTTAACAGATAAAAAATCTGCACATGAGCCATGACCTGCAAGAAAAATAAGAAGAAAATGAAAAAGAAGAATAAAAAAAAAGAATAAGAAAAAGAAGAAAAAGAAAAATGCAGGCCATAGATGGGGCGAAAACTGACCGTTTAAAAAAAAAGAAAATCGGTTGTTCAATGGGCCCACGTTACCACCAATGGTAAAAAAATTGTTCGATTTTCGCCCCGTCTACGGCTGGCAAATATAATAGCAAAGTAATTACTTCTGTCCCTGCAGAGAGCTGCGCTATTATATTTGACATTAAAAAGTATAAAGGTTGCAACATTGTATCTATATGTATCCAAATAAAAACATCTATATCCGAAATGGATACAAATAGATACAATGTTGCAGTCTCTATACTTTTTAATGTCAAATATAATAGCGGAGCTCTCTGCAGGGACAGAAGGAATGTTTCAGCTGTCATCGGGGTTTCCCACTGGCAGCTGAATTTTAAATTATTTCCGTGAAGTAAATAAACAATAAAAAAAACAGCGTGGGGTCCCCCCTCTCATCCATACCAAGCCCTTCAGGTCTGGAATGGATATTAAGGGGGAACTCCACGCTGAAATTTAAACCCCCCCCCCCCCCAAAGCACCTTGTCCCCCCCCCCAAAGCACCTTGTCCCCATGTTGATGAGGACAAGGGCCTCTTCCCCACAACCCTGGCCAGTGGTTGTGGGGGTCTGCGGGTGGGGGGCTTATCAGAATCTGGAAGCCCCCTTTAACAAGGGGGCCCCCAGATCCCGCCCCCCCTACGTGAAGGATTCTGCGGTACACGGTCCGCAGACTCATTCACAAAAAAACTAAGTGTGGTGTAAAAAAAAACACAGTACAGGGTCTTTGACAAGTCCTTTATTAAAACAATGTCCCCCGAAGTAGATCCAACGTCAATCGCGACGGCAGCGACCCAAAAAAAAAAAAAAAGGTTCCGCTCCCGTCCGAAGCTTCCAGCCTTGTGAAGAACAGCCTAGCTGACACTTCTTATATAGGTATGGGGCGGGGCCAGCCGGGAACAGCAAGCATGTGACATGGGGCGGGTCACTGGGATGATGTCCCCGGCTGGCCCCACCCCATACCTATATAAGAAATGTCATCTAGCCTTTTCTTCACAAGGCTGGAAGCCTCGGACGGGAGCGGAACCTTTTCTTTTTTTTTTCCTTTTTTCGGGTCGCCGCCGCCGCGATTGACGTTGGATCTTCGGGGGACATTGTTTTAATAAAGGACTTGTCAAAGACCCTGTACTGTGTTTTTTTTACACCACACTTAGTTTTTTTGTGAATGAGTCTTCGGACCGTGTACCGCAGACTCCTTCACGTAGGGGGGGGCCGAGATATGGGGGCCCCCTTGTTAAAGGGGGCTTCCAGATTCTGATAAGCCCCCCGCCCGCAGACCCCCACAACCACCGGCCAGGGTTGTGGGGAAGAGGCCCTTGTCCTCATCAACATGGGGACAAGGTGCTTTGGGGGGGGAGCCCCCCCTGCCCCAAAGCACCCCCCCATGTTGAGGGCATGTGGCCTGGTATGGTTCAGGAGGGGGGGGGCGCTCGCTCGTCCCCCCCCCTATCCTGATCTGCCGGGCTGCATGCTTGGATAAAGGTCTGGTATGGATATTGAGGGGGACCCACGCTGTTTTTTTTTTAAATTTCAGCGTGGAGTTCCCCCTTAATATCCATACCAGACCTGAAGGGCTTGGTATGGATGAGAGGGGGGACCCACGCTGTTTTTTGTTTTGTTTTTTTTTTTATTGCGGACCTTTATTTTTACATTCAGATGTCAAAATAAATATTATCTAGACCTTCAAAATCAGTAAAATCATTACAGAAATAATTATAAAGGATAAGAAACAAAAATAGAATCACTAGAACTAAGGAAATCTAATTAGATTACATGAAGATATGCCGAGTGCTGTTTATTAAACACAATAGTCACGACCGAGTGCCGGCTGTCAGAGGAATCCACAGTAAGATTCACTATTAGTCAGTGGCTAAAAAACAAACGCCCATGGCAGAGGTCTAAAATGTGTTCTGCACATGCTCAGTTCTATCTGCCAAAGACACTGCACGGGCTTCTAGATTTTTACTGTGTCGATTTCCTTGAAAAAAACGATTTTTAACACATTCTTAATTTTTTTGGAAATAGCAGATATTGTTTAAAGTGAAGTCCTGATATTTGGCAAAGCAAATTTCTAAGTGAACATGCCTCTGCAGTGATTTTTCATGGTGTTAGACGTGCTTCTTAGCAAGTCTGCTTTGTGAGTCTGATTCCGGGCGTGTGTCTTTTTGTGAATTAGATTGGGCATCTGCTTATGGGCTCTGGTCAATAGTGAATTAGGTTGCAGGGTAAAAAATAGACGGACGCCCATGAAAATTGGGCTTAAGTCCATGAATATGCGCCCACGCCCAATAGTGAATCAGGGCCAAAGTGTACCCGTTGTCCTCTGTTATGACCTCAGGGTAAATAGCTCTACACCGAGTTCACTATATGAACCACTGATGTATTTATACATGTTGATCATATCCCCCCTTAATCTCCTCTTCTCAAGATAAAATAAATTCAGTTCCTCTAATCTTTCCTCATAGCTGAGCTCCTCCATGCCTCTTATGAGTTTAGTTGCCCTTCACTGTACTTTCTCCAGTTCCCCAATGTTCTTCTTGTGAGTTGGTGCCCAAAACTGAACTGCATATTCCAGATGAGGTCTTACTAATGATTTGTACAGGGGTAATATGATATCTCTCTCTGGAGTCTATACCTCTTTTAATACAAGAGAGGATTTTGCTCGCTTTAGAAACTGCAGCTTGGCATTGCATGCCATTATTAAGCTTATGATCAAGTGCATAACCTTAAATTTATCAACATTAAACCTCTTTTGCCACATAGTTGACCAATTAAACAGTGCATTGAGGTCAGCTTGTAAGTTGGAGACATACTATAAGGACGTTATTCCACTGCAAAGCTTGGTGTCATTTGCAAAATCCCAGACCCTATATTGTTTATAAATATATTAAATAGTAAAGGTCCCAACACTGAACCTTGGGGTATACCAATAACAACCCTAGACCATTCAGAGTATGAATCATTAAGCACTACTCTCTGAATACGATCTTTTAGCCAGTTTTCTATCCGTTTACATACTGATTTTTCCAAGCTGGTAGACTTTAGCTTACACTTTAGCCGTGTGGGGGGTACTGTGTCAAATGCTTTTGCAAAATCCAAGTATACCACGTCCACTGCCACCCCTCTGTCCAAGGTTCTGCTCACCACCTTATAAAAAGAAATCAGATTTGTTTGACAACTTCTGGCTTTCATGAATCCATGCTGTCTGTTGCTTAAAATATTTTTTTTCCAACAAGAACTCATCTATGTGGTCTTTTATTAAACTCTCCAGTATCTTTCCAACCAGGGGCGGACTGACAGCTCATGGGGCCTCAGGGCAACAGGGGATCATCAGGCCCTTGTGTCCTTGCCCAAACTCAAAAAAGCCTATCAAAAAGGTACCAGGGGCATCGCATGGGGCCCACTACTGACTGGCAGTGCCCGAGTTTCCAAACGGTCAGTCCACCCCTGTTCCCAACTATAGATGATAAATAAACAGGGTAAAGATTTTGATTCCTTTTTAAATATAGGCACCAAGTTGGCCTAATGTCAATCCAGTGGTACTATGCCACTCATTAAAGAGTCCCTAAAAATTACAAAATGATGACTTTGAAATGATAGAGCTCAATTCTTTAAGGACCCACTAGCTTTATTCACCTTTATTCTGCCTAAATATTTCTGGAACATATCAGTTGTGAGGCAACGTGGATCATCTGGGGCTGTGTCAATACCATGCCTATTATAGACAAGAGCTCCCTCATTCTCCTTTGCATATACAGAGCTGAAGAAGGTATTTATTAAATTTGTCTTCTCTTTGTCCCCAGTCACCCACTCTAGATTATTTTGTAACATGTGGTGAGAGTATGCAGGCAGTTCCTGGAGGATGAAGGAATTGATACCATTAAATGGCCCCACACTCACTTGACCTAAATCCAATATGGCAAATTTGGATTGGTCAAGAGTTTGGTGCATAGCAAAATATAGCTGAACAAATAGCTTAGGTTCCTGGGTTTCTCTATAGTATCCTTTAGCTCCCTACCGTTAAAGGCTAACTCCACCTTTTGGACCATGTTATATGTTAAACCCATATTTTGGCTGTAACATGACACAAATATAACCCACCTACTTCCAAACCACCCCCTCTACCGCCTATGACAGTGGGCAGGGGTTTCTTCTCCCCCACAGCAGCTGTCGCTTTTGTAATTTGCATGGCTCTGTGGGTAGAGACCTGTAAATGGTACCGTAGTAGCTTTCAATGAAACACAGGTGGAGTGATTAATGCACTCATAGTCCATTGTTAATTCCTCCAACTCTCTAACTGAAAGTTTGTATGGTGGTACAGACAAGGAGCTGGTGGAAAAGTCTTCAGGCATTGTCATCCACCACCCCCCCGCTTTCCCATATTTGGCTATTGTGAGTCTTCTGACCAGAATTAGAGGTTACACCCGGCATTAGAAGTCAGGACCAAAATTCACCTGCCGTGAACATGGCTGAAAAGGGCCTGTTCGTGCTGAATGTGAATCACAAAAAATAACTGTCTGTGAATCCATCACTGGACAAGATTGAATATAGTCCCCAATCATCCCTAATCCTCTGTACTTGGACTGGGTCCTGTAACAAGTTTACCACAAAATCTCTAACTACTTTATTTTTCCTTGTTACAGAGCTGCTTACTCATCAAACACACAGATTATGGAGGTACACATTGTATGACCTTTACCTGTGTTTGAAATTACCTAAAATATTTTGCAATGTGTTCTAAAGCAAACTGATTTTACAGATCAAAGATTCTGACCATTGTTTACCTTATTGACTGAACAAAGGTGAAGTTGTTTGGGTCTATTTACATATATAGTATATACATATATACAAGCAACAGAGTAGCCTTATACAGTTTGTAGCTATCTGAGGTAACACATCCAGAAGATGTTGTGTGGTTTCAAGATGTTTTTGATTGTTTGGCTATCGTTCTTTACATCTGCTCCAATCTGTAGGGCAGCCCCAACATTAGAGAAAGGTAAGATATTGATTGTATTTCTGTCTTGAAATACATTTTTATGTTGTCTACTCTTTACATGTTTTATGCTAACTCTTGAATACTGATAAAAAGTAATGTAAAGCTGTATATAAACCAGTTCATTGAGGAATGTGTATTTTGTAATGTTCATCTTCTAAAACTTGCTCATGAAAAGCACTTTGGATGTAGTACATATCTACCTAGAAACATACAAAATCTGTGTTCTTCCCTTTGTCAGAATAGATTAAGGGCTCGTTCACACCGTGGTGCAGAGACATCAGTTTTTTGTATGCGTTCTGCAAGGGCACAATAAAATCAATTGTTCTCTATGTGCCCTGGTCACACCACGACATTAGAATCAAGTGCAGATTTTTTCTGCAGAAGAATCTGCCACATCACTGCCCCTCACTCCCCCTCTCTGTTGGGGTCCCTCAAGGCTCCGTCCTCGGGCCCCTTCTCTTCTCCATCTACACCTCCTCCCTTGGCCAACTCATACACTCTCACGGCTTCAACTACCACCTATATGCCGACGACACACAAATCTATCTCTCAAACCCCCACCTCACCACCTCAGTCTCCGCCCGAATCACACACCTACTGAGCGACATATCAGACTGGATGTCGCTCCACTTCCTTAAATTGAACCTCTCCAAAACCGAGTTTCTTGTCTTCCCCCCATCCCGGACACCACCCCCCATTAACTTCTCCATCACATCCAACAACGCCACCATCAAACCCGCCCCGCAGGCCAGAGTACTTGGTGTCATTCTGGACTCCAACCTATCCTTCCAGCCCCAAGTCCAATCTTTAACCACTTCCAGACCGGACACTTTTACCCCCTTCCTGACCAGGGCAATTTTCAGCTTTTAGCGCTATCACACTTTGAATGACAATTGCGCGGTCATGCAACACTGTATCCAAATGAATTTTTTACCATTTTTTTTTAGATAGATAAAGCTTTATTTTGGTGGTATTTATTCACCACTGGGATTTGTATTTTTTTTGCTATGTAAATGAAATGTCCAAAAATTTTGAAAAAAAGTGTTTTTTTTATAAAATTTTGCAAATAAATAATATTTCATCATAAATCTTAGCCAAAATTTATTCCGTTATCTTTTTAGTAAAAAAAAAAATCCAAATTAGTTTATAAGCAAAAATTATAATTTTTAAACATTTTTTTTACATTTTTATTTTATTTTTTTATATTATTATTTTTTTTTTTTTACATACTGTCACCCTAGCAGTGATGAAGATTTTTTTTTTTTTTTTACACTGATTGCTTTTACACCCATATAGGATGTAAAAGCAAACATTTCTCTTTCTCTCTGTGTGCATTCATGCACTCATTGAGAAGAACTGAGTGAGCTGTGATTGGTCACAGCTTGTCACATGGTACAAGGCTTTTGTGACTAGCCTTGTACCATGTGACCTCTGTGATCATTCACAGATTTCACACATAGTAAGCAATGATGTCAGAAGTGACATCTTGCTTACTACTTTGCATGTGATCACTGATTGGCCAATCAGTGATCACATGATCGGGACCTCGTACAGAGGTCCCGTCCGACGATCAGTGTTTCACTGTGTCCGGAGGACACAGCGGGCACCGGATCACGTTTATAGACGGCCACCCGACCCTGCAGTGCCACCGTCCGGCCGTTTATATACAACGGCCGGTCGGGAAGTGGTTAACAAGATCGTGCAGACTCCAGCTCCGCAACATCGCCAAAATACGCACATTCCTAACCCCAGAAACCACTAAACAGCGTATCCACTCCCTCATCATATCACGACTCGATTACTGCAACTCCCTCCTCACTGGCCTGCCTCGCCGCTGGCTATCCCCGCTTCAGTCGATCCTGAATAGGGCTGCTAGACTCATTCACCTTTCCAACCACTCCATTTCCGCCACCCCCCTCTGCCAATCCCTCCATTGGCTTCCAATTGCGCAATGGATCAAATTCAAAATTCTAACACTGACGTACAAAGCCGTCCACCATACTGCCCCGAACTACATCACTGACCTAATATCCAAGTACCGCCCAGCACGCACACTCCGCTCCTCACAAGACCTCCTTCTCTCTAGTTCCCTGGTCTCCTCCTCCCATGCCCGCCTCCAGGACTTCTCCAGGGTGTCACCCATCCTCTGGAACTCCCTGCCCCAACCCATCAGATTATCACCTACTCTCCTCTCCTTTAGGCGCACCCTGAAAACCCACCTCTTCATTGAAGCCTACCCCACCCCCTGCTAACTTGCCAACCTCCTCCATTCTTCCTACCACCCCATCCCCCACAGCTATCTCCTCCTGTGCCATCATCCCCTCCATCCTAGATTGTAAGCTCGAAAGAGCAGGGCCCTCGATCCCCTCATGTTTTGCATTGTATTGGTATTGTTCTGTCACATGTTCTGTCCCCCTTTGTAATGTACAGCGCTGAGCGAACTATTGGTGCTTTATAAATACTGTATAATAATAATAATTATAATAACTGATTGAAGTACGCATGGAAACTGATGTAAACAGAGGTCTCTGCAGGTGAAATCTGTGCGTCAGTTTCCATCAGTTTTTCTGCGTATATGGCATGAACGAGGCCTGGGAGCTGAAGATGTGAATATATTTTGTAAGTAGGATTTTAAAACTGTGACTGACTAAACTGTGCATAAACCGTAAAAATATACCAACCATAATAGCTGGTATTTGAATAAATATCTTTATATTCTTGCACTTCTGGAGTTTTTGTGTTCTGCACTAGGTATATGTCCTTCATATGAAATATATGTGTATGGTTACACTGGACAAAATGGGTTATATTTACTAAAACTGGTGCACTCAGAATCTGGTGCAGTTGTGCATGACCAAACCACACAAGAGTTTGGATACAAAAATGGCTATAGCAGCTTTTTATTAAGATGTAACAATGGTAACAAAAACAAAAACAATTCCTATAAAACATATATATATATATATATATATATATATATATATATATATATATATTAAGGGTGCTGGTCATTGAAGGCACTAATCCTAACACTGGGTAATTTATATCTACAGAACCCTAAACCCCCAGCCACAACACACTGACTCGTGGACAAAAACCAAAACTATCCACAGAAACTGCTATGTGCTCAATTCCTAGTTAACCTATCATTAACTGGAATGCACCCAATGACGCCATACCACAGATGGGTCTCCAACCATTAGACCATCATTTTTTACAGTGTCCAAAGACCACACTCCCCAGGCTGCTGTGACTGCAAGTGCCAAACCAAACCAAAAACTGTTGCCCTTCCACTGTTTGGTCTGATGACCACCGACTGCAATATCTGTTTTTCCCACTCTTCATGTCCTTGCCAAAGCCCCACCTGGACCCAGGTTTCACCAATAAGGTCAGTGCATGCACCATACCAACTTTCCATCCATGCCTCCCCTCTTCACCCAGTCATGCTTGCCCTTCGCTTATTTTATTTATTTACTTTTTTTGCTTTGGGCCTAACGTGATAGCCAATCAACTGTTAACTCCAGCTTGTTCAATTGAGCGTTGGCAATAAAACCTGGAAGCTGATTGGTTTCTATACAAAGCTGAACCAGATTTTGCACTCTTCAGTTTTAGTAAATGCTGTAACCCCCAATGTATCTGAATCGGATTCAGTCATAAGTGAGGGAAACAAATATGTGATTGGTCTATTATCTTGATTGATAAGCTCTGCAAAGTATGAAATCGGAGAGAAAAGTAGTATTTTGGATGCAGCTATGAAATGTAATAAGAATAATAAATTCATACCAATGTAACACTATCATTTAGGGCTGGTTCACATTATAATCGCACAGGAATGTGGTCAGCTTTCCCCTGCAGTGTGATTTGCAGCCCATTAATTTGAATGGGCTGTGAGTCGCACCACAACCCACAAAGTATAGTGCATGCACTACTTTTGAATATGCACCACACCAAGTCACATGGTATTGAGGCACCATGTGATTTGGTGCTTGCAAAGGCACAGCATTTGCGATCTGCATTTGGGGTGCCATTAACAATGTATTGGCTCTGGAAGCAGATCACAAAAGGCAGTGCTTTTTGAATGCAGTGTGGGAAATGCACAAGGAACGCACCTTTCTTGCACCATGCTCTGGTGTGAATTGACACTTATGCTACACAGCAATGACAGCATTTTAGCACTGAAGTATAAACAAAACAATAGTATTGGTGACCCCACCGTTTGCGCAAAACCTCTCTCTGTCTAAGGCTGTCTAAGTCTGTCCATGCATTGGTCAGTTTGAGTTGAATGAAAAAAAGTGACCTGATTCGATTTGCTGTGGATGGGGAAATCCTCTCTGCTGTGTCATTGTATTCTGACAGCGGGGAAACTTCCTTGCTGTCAGAATACACAAATTAGTGCTGCAGTTTATAGCCTGCAGTGCAGAACAAACATTTTTTTCCAGCATGGCAGATGAACAAAATTCATCTGTTCCACCACAGTGGCCATACATGGATAGAAATTTCAATCCATATATGGCCAGATTTAGGGCTTCTTTAGATCTGGAGTTGAGGAGGACATTGATAACATGTTCTTGAGTTGCGTTTTTAGCATCCCCAACCGTCTCTCCTTAAGATGCAAAGGCAATAAACTGGGATGTTCACATGCCGTAGCTGCATAGGCAATAGACTGGGGTGTTCACATGCCGTAGCTGCATAGGCAATAGACTGGGGTGTTCACATGCCGTAGCTGCATAGGCATGCAAACAGGGTGTGCTGGGGGTGTCTGGACACAACCTAATCATCCGGTGTGCATTATCAGTCTGTGTACCAGTGGGGAGATGGCTGTAATCCACTCTGCCATAAGAGAAGGATGAGGTCACCTATACTACTGTTTTGTTTATACTTCAGTGTTAAAACTCTAGCACTGTGCTGATGGGGAGATCAATGTGCCTGTGATATATATATATATATATATATATATATATATATATATATGTATATATATATATATATATATATATATATATATATAAAAAAAAATATACACACTATATTGCCAAAAGTATTGAGCCACCTGCCTTTCAACAAACATGAACTTTAATGGCTTCCCAGTATTAATCTGTAGGGATCAATATTGAGTTGACCCACCCTTTGCAGCTATAACAACTTCAAATCTTCTAGGAATGCTGAAATTGTCCAACATGTTATGCTGATGCCTTAAGAGTTCCCTTCACTGGAACTAAGGGGCCAAGCCCAACCTAGAGTTCAGTGCTCTAGAGTCCAGTGGCGTTGCGCTTTACACCAATGCATCTGACACTATGCATTGCACTTGGTGATGTAAGGCTTGGATGCAGCTGCTCGGCCATGGAAACCCATTCCATGAAGCTCTCTACGCATTGCTGTGCTAATCTGAACGTCACATGAAGTTGTTGAGCTATTGACTCAAGTCCCAAGGATGTGATAAAGGCAGATGTTTCCCAGTCTTGGTCCCAAACCAGGACTTGCCAGTAGAGGCTAGCTAGATTCAGAATGGAGAAAAATTTGGCTTGTCTATAGGTCTTTAAGAATTCCTCTACCTGAAGCAGTGGGTAGGCATCCCTGTGGGTGTATGCAGTTTATGATAGTCCACACAGAACCATCCTTCTTTTGCACCAGGACTACATGAGCAGCCCAGGCACTGTAGCTTTCCCGGATCACTCCACTCTGTAACATATTGCGGCGCAAATCCCTGACCTCTTGGCACAGTGCTGGGGGAATGTGGTGGTACCACTCTTGAATAGGCAGTGTATTCCCTGTTGAGATTGGGTGGTCAATGCCTTCTGTGAACCCATAAATTTCTGAACTGGTAGCAAATATTAACAGGTGTTTTTCCATCAGCTGATGGAGAAGTCTCTGTTGTATTAGTGAAAAGTTTTTGAAAGGAAATTCCAGTGTTCCAGCAGTGATTGTATTGGGCCTCATCCCATGGCACCGTGGCTGCCTGTAGAGGGGAACACATTGCTTCTATCCCTGGTTTGGCCTGGTTTGAGATTCAGTGACAAGGTACCGCATAGAGATCAGCCAGGGTGGCGTGTCTGGGTAGTGAGATCTGTGTTTTTCTCAGGTTGATGAGATGCACTAGGACTCTTCCCTGGTGGATCCTGGGCAAGGTACAGCCCACCAGCCACTCCCCTGGTACTATATGATCCTTGTGGGGTTTGCCCATAACAGTGGCCCCCCGTAACTTTCTGTGGACCCCAACAGGGAGAGACCAGACTTCCACTTGTACAGGTGCAAAAAGTAATTTTTGCTTAGGGGTGTGCAGTCCACTCCTACTTATTCCAGTTATTTCTTATTTGCCTAATGCTGGGCCTTGTAGGGTAGCACTCAGAGCCACACCGCTTGCAGGCCACAGCCCCGGACCCACTGGCCAGAGTGTTCATATTTGGCCAGCAGGTGGGATAAGTCTATGTCTTTCAAAACGTTCATGCCCAACACAACAGGCACTGCTGGGTTAACTGGGCCATCACTACTCCCAACTGTTCCAGCACCTAGTGCTCTATTTGAATCCTCACCCAGGTGATGTCTTCAACCTGCAGGGGTCCAGTTGTTCCTGTGCCACAAATATTTGTACATAAAAGTCATACTCTATGACAGTGACCTCTGACCCGGTGTCAATCATACATGGGACTTCTTGTCCGTTGACTAGGGTGGATACCACTGGGCTCGGTGCAACAGGGGTGAAGGTGCTAAGGGCTCCTCCTTGAGGTTTATATCTCTTGGTTACTGCTACCATTGCATCTGTTCTTTTTGTTGTTCATGAGCAACTACATCCTTCACAGCATTGTGGAGGGAGGTGGAAGGATGCTATTTAACTATCTCTTGTAGGACCCTCTGGACTGAGCCAGCCTTCATGCCGGCTATGAACTGGTCTTTCCCTATGTGGTCAGATTCAGTGATGTCAGCGCAGTCACGCACATCCTAATTTTCCAGGCACCTCCAGAGGTTCTGCATGGTAATCGAGTAATGAGTGAGGCTCACGTCCTGCTGTTTCCTGACAAGGAGTCTTCACCTCAGCTCTGGAAGCGGTATCTTTTTCCTAAATAGGCCCTATTATATGACACAATCTGCTCTACAGTAGCCCACTCCTCCTCCAGCAGCGCCATTACCACTTGCAGGCATTAGCCTCTAAAGCAGTGGTTCTCAACCTTTCTAATGTCGCGACCCCTTAATACAGTTCCTCATGTTGTGGTGACCCCCAACCATAAAATTATTTTCGTTGCTACTTCATAACTGTAATTTTGCAGTGGGAGGACTAGCGCCCCATCACTGATGTCAGTGGGATGAATAGTGTCCCATCGTTGGTATCAGTGGGAGGAATAGTGCCCCATCATTGGTGTCAGTGGGAGGAATAGTGTCCCATCATTGGTGTCAGTGGGAGGAATAGTGCCCCATCATTGGTGTCAGTGGGAGGAATAGTGCCCCATCATTGGTGTCAGTGGGAGGAATAGTGCTCCATTATTGGTGTCAGTGGGAGGAATAGTGCCCAATCATTGGCGTCAGTGGGAGGAATAGTGCCCAATCATTGGCGTCAGTGGGAGGAATAGTGCCCAATCATTGGCGTCAGTGGGAGGAATAGTGCCCCATCATTGGCGTCAGTGGGAGGAATAGTGTCCCATCATTGGCGTCAGTGGGAGGAATAGTGTCCCATCATTGGCGTCAGTGGGAGGAATAGTGTCCCATCATTGGTGTCAGTGGGAGGAATAGTGCCCCATCATTGGTGTCAGTGGGGGGAATAGTGCCCCATCATTGGTATCAGTGGGGGGAATAGTGCCCCATCATTGGTATCAGTGGGAGGAATAGTGCCCCATCATTGGTATGAGTGGGAGGAATAGTACCCCATCATTGGTATCAGTGGGAGGAATAGTGCCCCATCATTGGTGTCTGGGAGGAATAGTGCCCCATCATTAGTATCAGTGGGAGGAATAGTGCCCCATCATTGGTGTCAGTGGAAGGAATAGTGCCCCATCATTGGTATGAGTGGGAGGAATAGTGCCCCATCATTGGTATCAGTGGGAGGAATAGTGCCCCATCATTGGCGTTAGTGGGAGGAATAGTGCCCCATCGTTGGTGTCAGTGGGGGGAGGAATAGTGCCCCATCGTTGGTGTCAGTGGGGGGAGGAATAGTGCCCCATCATTGGTATGAGTGGGAGGAATAGTGCCCCATCATTGGTGTCAGTGGAAGGAATAATGCCCCATCATTGGTATGAGTGGGAGGAATAGTGCCCCATCATTGGTATGAGTGGGAGGAATAGTGCCCCATCATTGGTGTCAGTGGGAGGAATAGTGCCCCATCATTGGTATCAGTGGGAGGAATAGTGCCCCATCATTGGTATCAGTGGGAGGAATAGTGCCCCATCATTGGCGTTAGTGGGAGGAATAGTGCCCCATCGTTGGTGTCAGTGGGGGGAGGAATAGTGCCCCATCGTTGGTGTCAGTGGGGGGAGGAATAGTGCCCCATCGTTGGTGTCAGTGGGGGGAGGAATAGTGCCCCATCGTTGGTGTCAGTGGGGGGAGGAATAGTGCCCCATCGTTGGTGTCAGTGGGGGGAGGAATAGTGCCCCATCGTTGGTGTCAGTGGGGGGAGGAATAGTGCCCCATTGTTGGTGTCAGTGGGGGGAGGAATAGTGCCCCATCGTTGGTGTCAGTGGGGGGAGGAATAGTGCCCCATCGTTGGTGTCAGTGGGGGGAGGAATAGTGCCCCATCGTTGGTGTCAGTGGGGGGAGGAATAGTGCCCCATCGTTGGTGTCAGTGGGGGGAGGAATAGTGCCCCATCGTTGGTGTCAGTGGGGGGAGGAATAGTGCCCCATCGTTGGTGTCAGTGGGGGGAGGAATAGTGCCCCATCGTTGGTATTAGTGACACAAATTATGGGGCACTATCCCTTCCACTGACACCAATGATACTTACCTTGCTGACTCCTGCTCCAGCCTGGGCTCGCTCTCTCCCTCTCCCATCTACAGCCTGCATACCTGGCTGCAGCAGCAAAATTTGCACTTACCTGTCAGCTGTCTTCCTTCTCTGGCCTCTCTCTTCACTCGTTCCTGCAGCTCCCTCGCCGCTCGGCTCCTCCTCTCCAAGCTCCACCTTCTCGCCGGTGATTGGCCGCCTGTGTGCCTCTCCTGAGCTACAGTTCTGGTGGCCAATCAGCGGCGAGGAGGCGGTGACAGGGGCAGCATAACATCCCGCCCACACATCGCCGGAGACAGCAGCGGTGTCTCGGTTCCTAAGACCATCGGAAATATGTGTTTTCCGATGGTCTTAGGCGACCCCTGGGAAATGGTCGTTCGACCCCCAAAGGGGTCGCGACCCCCAGGTTGAGAACCGCTGCTCTAAAGTATTAACAGGCAGCTGCACAAGGACCTGGAACTGGCGCACGGCACTCACCAGTCTCTCCTCCGACTCTGCCAGGGGGATGTTTGAGCCATTGAACTTTTGTATTAAGGCCAAAGCTGATCCTAGCGGAGCCATGCTGGAGCCCAATCCTACTTCCGCACCTGCTGCAAGGAACATATCCTACTGACTACGCCAAGTGTGGATAGGTGCAGCGTGGAGCAGAGAAGTAAATACACAAAGTCTGGTTGCAGTTAAACTCAGAACCCATATTACAGAGTATGTAAATTGTAAACAACCCCAACAGTTCAGTTCAAGGCAGAGATACAGCGAGTAAAGATGCATCAGTTGCATCTGTCTTCAGAGGGCAGAGTGCAGCCTGGCGGGGGAAGCTTCTGTACAGGATTGAGAGTCCCTAGCTTGTCCCTACTCTTCTGGAACCTTTCCTTGCTGCTTTCACTTTCCCTGACAGATGGGTGCTCTTTCATATACTAGCCACTTCACCCTGGGGGCAGGGACTTTCCTGACCCAAGATATCTGCCAGAGGTTACCTTGATGCAGCTTAGCCAACCACCTCCAAGAACCAGGAAACCACAGAGAAACCAAGTTTCTCCTGACTTCCTCTCCAGGCTGTGATATCGTTCCCGTCGAGCGCCACCTACAGTAGAGAAAGCAGACTGAACCTGTCTACACATTTGATTAGGTTTGATTGAATGGTTTTGTCTGGCTTGTTATTGGAATGCCCCTCTGACACCCTCACTGACACCGCACAGCCATTGTTTGTAAATAGTCCCCACCAGGCTGTGTGTCCACTGCACGTGCATGCTGCTGGTACCAGTCATTCCTATGGATGGGGAAAAGTCATAAAGGGTACAGACCTTCATAAGAAAAATCTAGACATGAACATCTAATTGTTTTTGTTTTTGATTATTCCGCAGTATCAGAGGGAAGCAAATCAATGATAAGGGAACACTGGTGTATTGTTTTATAAAATGAAAAGGTCAGGGACAAGGTGCAACAGTTACCAATAATCTCATTCCAAAGGAGCTGTAATTTAGAGAACATAGTTACTATAAGAGAACATAATAAACCTAAAAAAAGCTGAGGTTCAAGGTAATTGAAGGGTCAGTAATTGCATTATCTGTAACTTCCTTGTTGCCATGACATGACTGGGGTAATGAAAAGTTTATTCCATTTTCTTGTTTTTGTTTTTTTATAAAGAACATTGTGGAAAACCAGGCCAGAAGGAAGGAGCCAAGCTACAAGGTAACTGGAATGCTGAAACATATTCACCCGGCACTGTTGCAACATTTACCTGTATCCTTGGAGATGGACCTATTAAGATGGCCTGCATTGAAGGTTCATGGGTAGACATTTCTAGAGGACAGTGCAAAGGTAAGTTGTTAATTGTCATTAATTTAAATTATATAACAATGTAGAATATTATAAACTAGCACATTATTAAACAAATAGTATAAATTTGTAACAAAGTAAAATATTGCTATTTTTCAAATGCACCATGTAGACAGTCACAGATACTATTGTTCTTCAGTATGTTGTTGTATTAACTTATATTATATAAAAATAATATTCCACAAAGGATAACAACTATTAGTCCATTTGCTTCCTTCATCCTGTTACATACTTGGCAGAGGATTAATAATCACTCTTCTAGTACCTCCGGGCATCCTCTGCTCTTAACCACTTCAATGTTGAGCACTCCCCCCCCCCCCCTACAGCCAGCACTTTCACCCCCTTCCTTCCATATTTCAGCTCTGTCACACTTCAAATGACAATTGTGCGGTCATGCAACACTGTACACAATCAAAAATGTTATCATTTTGTTTACACAAATAAAACTTTCTTTAGGTGGTATTTAATCACCATTGACTTTTTTTTATTTTTTTGCTAAATTATAATATTATTATTAAGGGAGGAAGAGACCAGGGAACTAGAAAGTAGGAGGTCTTGCGAGGAGTGGAGAGTACGTTTTGGGTGGTATTTGGATATCAGGTCGGTGATGTAGTTGGGGCAGTGTTATGAATAGCTTTGTACGTCAATGTTAGCATTTTGAATTTTATCCGTTAGGCAATCGGAAGCCAGTGGAGGGATTGGCAGAGGGGGGTGGCGGATACGGAGCGGTTAGTAAGGTGGATGAGTCTGACTGCAGTATTCAGGATAGACTGAAGCGGGGATAGCCTGTGGTAAGGTAAGCCGGTGAGGAGGGAGTTACAGTAGTCGAGTCATGTTATGATAAGGGAGTGAATGAGTTGCTTAGTAGTTGCCGGGGTTAGGAACGGATGTAGTTTGGAGATGTTGCGGAGGTGGAGTCTACATGAGTTTTCAGTGATTGGACCTGGGGCTGGAAAGACAGATTGGAGTCTAGGATGATACCTAGTTCTCTGGCTTGCGGGGTGGGACTGATGGTGGCATTGTTGGTCGTGATGGAGAAGTCGGGGGGGGGGGGGGGTGCGGGCTGGGGGGAAAACTAGGAGCTTGGTTTTGGAAAGGTTTAATTTGAGGAAGTGGAGTGACATCCAATCCGATATGTCGTTCAGTAGGCTAGTGATTCGGGCAGAGACTGAAGGGAGTGAGGCAAGGGGTAGAGAGATAGATTTGCGTGTCATCAGCATAGAGATGGTAGTAGAAGCCGTGACAGTGTATCAGTTAGCCAAGGGAGGATGTGTAGATGGAGAAGAGAAGGGGCCTGAGGACAGAACCTTGAGGAACCCCAACAGAGAGGGGGAGTGAGGGGGAGGTGGCAGCGTTATAGATAACACTGAAGGAGAGCTGTGAAAGATAAGAAGAGAGCCAGGAGAGAGCAGAGTCTCTGAGGCCAAGGGAGTTTAGTTTTTTGAGGAGGAGGGGGTGGTCAACTGTGTCGAAAGCCGCAGAGAGGTCGAGGAGTAGGAACACTGAATAGTGGCCATTAGCTTTGGCAGTTAGCAGGTCTTTGGTGAGTTTGAGTAGGGCAGTTTCGGTGGAGTGTAGGGGGCGGAAGCCAGACTGTAGGGGATCAAGGAGGTTGTTGTCGGTGAGGTGGGAACTCAGGCAATTATAGCCTAAATAGACTAAATGCTAAATAAATAAAAAGGCCAAAAATTAAAAAAATGCATTTTTTCTTCATTTCTATTATAAATAAAAGACTGCAAATAAGTAATTTTTCTTCATCAATTTAGGCCAAAATGAATTCTTCTACATTTCTTTGCTAAAAATTACCCAAATAAGTGTATATTATTTAGTCTGTAGGAAAGTTCACAAACTATGGGATATAGTTTCTGATATGGAATATATGAGAAAATCGATCAACCCTGATGTCACGTACTTGATAGGAGACTGAAATAATGAGGTTGGCCTCACATGTATCTCCAGCCCAGGACCCACTTTAAGAGGGACAGAGGGTACCGAGGTACAGGAGGAACAAGAGTGCAAGTCGGGATCAAAAACAGGAGCCTAATCACAGGCGGACAGCAAGGTACCGAATCATGAGCAGAACCAAAGTCACGAACAGAGCCGGGTCAGGAACTTAGCGACAAGTCAGGAGCAGAATATGAAGTCAGATCATGAACAGAACTATACTAATGCCTCCTTAGTATAGTGTCTCCATAAATGCAGGATCAGCCCCATTCATTGCCAGCACTATCGTTTGGCCCCTCTGCTGTTTTTCACAGAAGATTTGTATCAATTAATTGTGGACCAAAGCAATATATGCGCACAACAATACATCCCGCCCACCAACATTCAGCTCTTGCCAGACAATTCGCATGGAATCACGGATTCCGAATGTAAAACTTTTTTGGGCCCTAAACATGGGTATTACAAAAAACAATTAATTGCGGTCATATTGGTCCACAGGTCTGATTCATCATATGCCCATGTTCTCTGCTGTTACATACTGTATACACCTGAAATGGAACAGCAATGTACTGGTACGTTGATGGACTTTGAGTGATTATACCAGGATGATGCCTGCAGCTACAGGCATCATCCTGGTATCATTTATTTCAGCTGGCAGTAGGCTTTTGTGTAAAAGCAATCCTAGCTGCTAATTAGCCACTGGATCGCTTGATGTACCCCCACACACACACACACACACACACACACTGCTTTCTAGGGCTCCCATGTCCCACCAAGGGAACCCGAGAATGCAGCCAGAGATTCTGCCGGCTGACCATATAGCTAATTGGATGGAGCGGAACATCGCTTGGCAAACTCTCCTGAAACTTGACCTTGGGGATCCTGATGATCCTTGGTGCCTTAATCTCAACTTAGCAGAACAGCGGGGTATTGCTCTTAAATTTCCTCCTTTTTTGTTTTTCACTTTTTTCCCCCTTAAGTTCTGGCTCCTCCCCTCTTATGCTACCCCTGCATCTACCTGCTGCGTGCATGTCCTCAAGACATTGTGTATACCCCAACCTGTTTTTGGTCCTGAGAGAATCTTTTGGCCTCCTGTCTGTGTTTCCAGATTTCATTATCACGGCTCTGTTAGCCTATTTGCTGGTGGTAATATCAGCTTCCTCCCTTGATTTGTTCATGGTACACCTGAGATGCCTATATATAGTGGAATGTATATTACTGGGTCTGTCACTCCCACTCCTTTCTGGCTGTCCACCTGGGCTGCCCTGGCCCATATGATCCTGGTTTCTGTTTGCAATGGTTTTTTACCCTGCATCTTTTTTACCTATTGCCGCTTCGCTCTCTGACCCCCTGGGGGGGGTGGTATTCCTGTCTACAACTGAGATATACTTATTTTCTCCATGTGCATTATGTCTGTCTCCCTTATAGAATTGCTGTTTTTATCCTGGAATGTAAGGGGCCTAGGGGATAAAACCAATCGGGGGGCTGTTTTCCATGTGCTTAACCATTAGCCGCCCGGCCAATGGCCGTTTGGCGGCTTCAAAAGTGTTCCTGCATTCCGGGTGCACGCCATTTGGCGTGCTCCCACACATGCGCAGTTTGCTCTAATGCAGAGTGGCGCAGCAGCGCGATCTGTCACCGGCCGTGCACCTCGGACACGGCGGATGACAGATCCGAGTACCAGCTCCCGTTGCTGGTACCATGTGACCTGCTGTGACCAATCACAGCAGGTCACATGACAGTTGTATACAATGGATGGCTTCATTCATGCCATCCATTGTATACTAGTGCCTAGCTGTGAATGGTCACAGCTAATCACATGCACATGTCATGTGATTAGCTGTGACCAAATCACAGCTAAGCACAAAAAAAAAAAAAAAAAGCTGAATGAATCGATTTCATTCAAGTAAATGCTTGCTTATAGCAAAGTAATTCTTTGCTATAAGCAAATTGTGTAAAAAAAAAAAAAAAAAAAAAAAAAGGTCACTTCCCCAAAGTAGTACAATGTTACTATGGTAACATTGTACTACTTTGGTCATAGTAAAATATGAAAAAAAAATCTTAAAAAAAATAAAAACAAAATGTAATAAAAAATTAAATATAATAAAAAAAAATAAATAAATAAAAAATAAATATATATATATATTTTTTTCATGCTGTCACCAGTCAGTGTCCCTGTTCACCGCCATGCCAGTTATATGATGACGCTGTACTGCACTGGTGACAGTATGTAAAAAAAAAAGTGAAAATTATGACAAAAAAATACAACTTCAAAAAACTCGCCCTGCCTCTTATGAAGTACGTCGGAGTGTCTACTCTGCAAAAAGGGGTCATTTGGGGATATCTGTACTATTCTGACATTCTTGGACCTCAAGAAATTAGATTGGCTGTCAGTACTTCAGGATTGATCAATTTTCAGATCTATACCATAGTTTGTGAACTCTATAACTTTCCTACAAACTAAATAATACATCCTAATTTGGGTTATTTTCACCAAAGACATGTAGCAGAATACATCTCGGCCTAAATTTATGAAGACCAATTATTTATTTGTAAACTTTTATAACAGAAACAAAGAAAAATGTGTTTTTTTTTTCAAAATTTGTGGTCTTTTTTTGTTAATTTAGCAAAAAATAAAAACCCCAGCGGTGATTAAATACCACCAAAAGAAAGCTCTAGTTGTGTGAAGAAAATGATCAAATTTTAGTTTGGGTACAATGTTGTATGACCACACAATTGTCATTCAAAGTGTGAGAGCGCTGAAACCTGAAAAATGGCCTGGGCAGGAAGGTGTAAAATTGCACGGTATTGAAACGGTTAAACATTTAAAACCGTCTGTAGTATGTCTGCAGGAAACCCATTTGAAACCTGACACTGCATGCACACTCCGCTCCTGCTTATTTCCCGTACAATATCATTGTTTCCTTTCCACGTTTTCTAGAGGTGTGTGTATCCTTATCTCTAACTCTGTTCAATTTGTTAATGTACAGGAGTGGATTGATGCAGAGGGCAGGTATATTTTCCTGCTGTGCACTTTGAACGGGTTTCGCTGCATTGTGGCCGCGATATATATCCCTCCGCACTACTCTGCGGAGGTCATTAAACGCCTAGCTCCATTTATGGCAAACCACCCTAATGCTCCTTTATTGGCGATGGGTGATTATAACAATTGCTTTCTCCCTACTTTGGATAAATTGCCCTTGGGCGGCAGGGGTAGACAATTATCCCCATTTTCCAATCTGTTGGCGGAGCTGGGCCTCCGGGATGTGTGGCAGATGAAGTATCCAACTGCAAAATGTTATTCTTGTTACTCTGCTATTCATGATGGGCTTTCAAATATAGATCTGGGCCTTGGGAACTCAATGATCCTGCCATATGTGATTGATGCTGCGTATGAACCCTAAGCTCTATCTGACCATGTCTCTTTATGGGTTAAACTGCATGTGAGCTACACACACTCTCGTCCACTGTAGAAGGTTAACCCATTTTGGTTGACACTGTTCCCGGAGTCTGATTTGATACCGGGGGAGTAGTCAGACTTTCTGCAGCGGAATGAGGGCCTGTCCCCATGAGGACTAGCTTAGGATGCGATGAAGGCCTTCCTGAGGGGTCTGATTACCCAGGAGATTTCAGCGGTTAAGCGTAGATCTAAGGAGAGGGAGGAGAAAGTACGTCTAGATGTTCGACAGAGAGAAGTTCAGATGATCCTAGACCCAAGCCCCCGCAACTGTACCTCCTGGAAGGAAGCCGAGAAAATTTATGAATCAGTGCTTGCTCAAACGGCTGATAACAAGAGGTATTTTTTGTAACAAACATATTTTGGGGAAGGTGAGAGTATGGGACACCTTCTTGCTTTTGTGGCAAAATCGCAACAAGAGGAATCCACTATAGACAAGATCGAGAATGTTGATGGGAAGATCTGCACAAGCCATGAGGACATACTGAGAGTTTTCCACCACTTTTTATATGCTTCTAAAATTGTAGCTACCCATTCTGAGCTTGCATAGTTTTTAGACGCCTGCCTTTTTCCTGTTTTGTCAGAGGCTGACCAGAGAAAATTAGATCCGACAATTACCATTAAGGAACTATCCGAAGCTTTACTGAGCACTCCCAGAATAATATTCGTAGACTTTTTTTGAACTTGCTAATTCCAGTGGACAACCCCGGGGGGGGGGGCAATTTTATCTTCAGATGTTGCTAAGGCATTTGACAGTGTGGAATGGCCATATTTGTGGGAAGTACTTTCTAGATTCGGTATTGGACCCAAGTTTAATAGTCGGGTATGCATTCTCTATGCGGCCCCTAGTGCCTGCATCCAGGTCAACGAGGATATGTCTGATTCATGCAGGCTGCAGAGGGGGCTGTCCTCTTTCACTTCTTCTGTCCGCCTTGGTATTACAACCTCTGGCGTTATTGGTGCAACAATCTCCAGACATTATAGGTTTTAATAGGAGTGCTCTCATGGAAAAGATATCACTTTATGCAGATGATATACTGTTGTATTTGGGTGATACCTCTACATCCTTAGATTCTCTTATGTCCCTTATTGGTCATTTTGGTGGCTTTTCCGGATTTAAAATCAATTGGCATAAATCAGTGTTGATGCCCATGGATCCTGTGGACCTCCCCCTCCCGGCCTATGCGCAGCAAATACAAGTAGTGTGTACATTTAAGTACTTGAGGGTGGTGGTCTCTCCTGATCCAAGACAGTATGACCCTGATTCACTATTGGGCATGGGCGCATATTCGTGGGCGAACGCCAATTTTCATGGGCGACCGTCTATTTTTTACCCTGCAACCAAATTCACTATTGACCAGCGCCCATAAGCAGATGCCGAATCTAATTCACAAAAAGACACACGCCTGGAATCAGACTCACAAAGCAGACTTGCTAAGAAGCATGTCTAACACCATGAAAAATCACTGCAGAGACATGTTCACTTAGAAATTTGCTTTGCCAAATATCAGGACTTCACTTTAAACAATATCTGCTATTTCCAAAAAAATTAATAATGTGTTAAAAATCGTTTTTTTCAAGGAAATCGACACAGTAAAAATCTAGAAGCCCGTGCAGTGTCTTTGGCAGATAGAACTGAGCATGTGCAGAACACATTTTAGACGTCTGCCATGGGCGTTTGTTTTTTAGCCACTGCCTAATAGTGAATCTTACTGTGGATTCCTCTGACAGCCGACACTCGGTCGCGACTACTGTGTTTAATAAACAGCACTAAGCATATCTTCTATAGTTCTAGTGATTCTATTTTTGTTTCTTATCCTTTATAATTATTTCTGTAATGATTTTACTGATTTTGAAGGTCTAGATAATATTTATTTTGACATCTGAATGTAAAAATAAAGGTCTGCAATAAAAAAAACAAAAAAAAAACAACGTGGGTCCCCCCTCTCATCCATACCAAGCCCTTCAGGTCTGGTATGGATATTAAGGGGGAACTCCACGCTGAAATTTAAAAAAAAACAGCGTGGGTCCCCCTCAATATCCATACCAGACCCTTATCCGAGCATGCAGCCCGGCAGGTTAGGAAAGGGGGGGGGACGAGCGAGCGCCCCCCCTCCTGAACCATACCAGGCCACATGCCCTCAACATGGGGGGGGTACTTTGGGGCAGGGGGGGCTCCCCCCCAAAGCACCTTGTCCCCATGTTGATAAGGACAAGGGCCTCTTCCCCACAACCCTGGCCGGTGGTTGTGGGGGTCTGTGGGCGGGGGGCTTATCAGAATCTGGAAGCCCCCTTTAACAAGAGGGCCCCCAGATCCCGGCCCCCCTCCCCTACGTGAATGATTCTGCGGTACACGGTCCGCAGACTCATTCACAAAAAAACTAAGTGTGGTGTAAAAAAAACACAGTACAGGGTCTTTGACAAGTCCTTTATTAAAACAATGTCCCCCAAAGTAGATCCAACGTCAATCGCGGCGGCGGCGACCCGAAAAAAAAAAAAAAAGGTTCCGCTCCCGTCCGAAGCTTTCAGCCTTGTGAAGAAAAGCCTAGCTGACATTTCTTATATAGGTATGGGGCGGGGCCAGCCGGGGACATCATCCCAGTGACCCGCCCCATGTCACATGCTTGCTGTTCCCGGCTGGCCCCGCCCCATACCTATATAAGAAATGTCAGCAAGGCTTTTCTTCACAAGGCTGGAAGCTTCGGACGGGAGCGGAACCTTTTTTTTTTTTTTTCGGGTCCCTGCCGCCGTGATTGACGTTGGATCTACTTCGGGGGACATTGTTTTAACCACTTGCCTACCAGGCACTTATACCCCCTTCCTTACCAGGCCAATTTTCAGCTTTCAGCGCTGCCGCACTTTGATTGACAATTGCGCGGTCATGCAACATTGTACCCATATGAAATTTTGATCATTTTTTCCTCACAAATAGAGCTTTCTTTTGGTGGTATTTACTCCCCGCTGGGCGCTTTACTTTTTGCGCTATAAATAAAAAAGTGCAAAAAAATTAAAAAAAAAAAAAAGTTTCTTTGTTTCTATTATAAAATTTTTCAAACAGGCATTTTTTCTCCTTCACTGATGTGCGTTGATGAGGCAGCACTGATAGGCACTGATAGGCGGCACTGATGGGCACTGATAGGCAACACTAAAGGGCACTGATAGGCAGTACTAATGAGGTGTCACGGATAGGCGGCACTGATAGACAGCTCTAATGAGGTGTCACAGATAGGCGGCACTAATATGCAGCACTGATAGGTGACACTGATGATGGGTACTGATAGACGGCACTGACTGGCATCACTGCTGGGCACTGACTGGCGGCACTGACTGGCACAACCCCTGGGCACTGACTGGTGGCACTGACTGGCAGCACTGCTGGGCTGCACTGGTGGGTGGCACTGGTGGGCAGCACTGGTGGGTGGGCACAGGTGGGTGGCACTGGCGGGCACAGGTGGGTGGGCACAGGTGGGTGGCACTGCTGGGCAAATGTAGGTGGCACTTCTGGGCACAGGTAGGTGGCACTGCAGAGTGGCACAGGTGGGTGCACTGCTGGGCACAGGTGGGTGCACTGCTGGGCACAGGTGGGTGCACTGCTGGGCACGGGTGGGCGGAGCTAGTGGGCGCACTGCTGGGCGGAACTTGCGGGTGGCACTGCTGGGCACCGATCATCAGGGCACTGATCATCAGTGCCCTGATGATCGGTGCCGATCCCCGCTCTGACAACTGCCGGTTCTCGGCAGTACTTTCCTCACGATCTGACAGTGTGAGGAAAGTGCAGCCGAGAACCGGCACTTGCATTTCCCTGTGATCAGCGTGTCATTGGACACCGCTGATCAGGTGGTAAAAGGCTGCTGTGATTGGCCTTTTACCACATCACGTGATCAGCTGTGTCCGTAGGACACAGCGATCACGGAGATCGCCGGGTGCGCCCCCCCTGGGGCGCGCAGGAGAGCGCGTTCTGGGAGGACGTCATATGACGTCCACCCAGAACTGGCCGGCCGCGGTGAAGCCGTCATTCGGCTATGCGCGGTCGGCAAGAGGTTAATAAAGGACTTGTCAAAGACCCTGTACTGTGTTTTTTTTTACACCACGCTTAGTTTTTTTGTGAATGAGTCTGCGGACCGTGTACCGCAGAATCATTCACGTGGGGGGGGGGCCGGAATCTGGGGGTCCCCTTGTTAAAGGGGGCTTCCAGATTCTGATAAGCCCCCCGCCCGCAGACCCCCACAACCACCGGCCAGGGTTGTGGGGAAGAGGCCCTTGTTCTCATCAACATGGGGACAAGGTGCTTTGGGGGGGGGAGCCCCCCTGCCCCAAAGCACCCCCCCATGTTGAGGGCATGTGGCCTGGTATGGTTCAGGAGGGGGGGGGCGCTCGCTCGTCCCCCCCTTTCCTGACCTGCCGGGCTGCATGCTCGGATAAAGGTCTGGTATGGATATTGAGGGGGACCCACGCTGTTTTTTTTTAAAATTTCAGCGTGGAGTTCCCCCTTAATATCCATACCAGACCTGAAAGGCTTGGTATGGATGAGAGGGGGGACCCCACGCTGTTTTTTTAATTATTTATTTGATTCACGGAAATAATTTAAAATTCAGCTGTCAGTGGGAAACCCCGATGACAGCTGAAACATTCCTTCTGTCCCTGCAGAGAGCTCCGCTATTATATTTGACATTAAAAAGTATAGAGACTGCAATATTGTATCTATTTGTATCCATTTCGGATATAGATGTTTTTATTTGGATACATATAGATACAATGTTGCAACCTTTATACTTTTTAATGTCAAATATAATAGCGCAGCTCTCTGCAGGGACAGAAGTAATTACTTTGCTATTATATTTGCCAGCCGTAGACGGGGCGAAAATCGAACAATTTTTTTACCATTGGTGGTAACGTGGGCCCATTGAACAACCGATTTTCTTTTTTTTTAAACAGTCAGTTTTCGCCCCATCTATGGCCTGCATTTTTCTTTTTCTTCTTTTCTTATTCTTTTTTTTTATTCTTCTTTTTCATTTTCTTCTTATTTTTCTTGCAGGTCATGGCTCATGTGCAGATTTTTTTATCTGTTAAGAGATCAGCCAATTTGCCGATCATTGCAGCTAAAATCGGCCGATCTGCAAAATCGGCCAATTTTTATCCAAATTTACCAATTAAAAAAAGTTGCAAAATCCCCAAAAATGGCTGACCAATTAACCCACTAACGGCCCGAAGATCAGCCGATTTTTTTTTGCGGACGATTTTAGACCCATCTAAACCAGGCCATAGATGGGTCTAAAATCGGCCGATTTTTCTGCCGAAAAAAAAATCGAACAATTTTCGGGCCGTTAGTGGGTTAATTGGTCAGCCGTTTTTCGGGATTTTGGCACATTTTTTTTATCAGTAAATTTGGACCAAAAAATTTCCAACTTTACTGGTAAACAAAATATGCTAAAATCCCCAAAAATGGCCGACCAATTATCCCACTAACGGAAGAGGCCCTTGTCCCCATTAACATGGGGACAAGGTGCTTTGGGGGGAGCCCCCTGCCCCAAAGCACCCCCCCATGTTGAGGGCATGTGGCCTGGTATGGTTCAGGAGGGGGGGCGCTCGCTCACCCCCCCCCCTTTCCTAACCTGCCGGGATGCATGCTCAGATAAGGGTCTGGTATGGATTTTGGGGGGATCCCCAAGCTGTTTTTTTTTTTATTTCAGTGTGGAGTTCCCCCTTAATATCCATACCAGATCCGAAGGACTTGGTACGGATGGGAGGGGGGACCCCACACTTTTTTTTTTTTTTCATTCAGCTGTCAGTGGGGAATCCCGCTGACAGTTGAAACATTAACACATGGCTGTCGCTCCTACAATCCCGCATGAGTTATGTTATCAACTCATGCAGCATTTTAGTAGCGAAAACCAATGCAGCGCTCATGTTTCAGCTGTCGGCGGAGTTCCCCACTGACAGTTGATGTAAAAGTATTGCAGGGAATTATAAACAATTTGTAAAAAAACCCGGCGTGGGGTCCCCCCTCCCATCCATACTAAGCCCTTCGGGTCTCATATGGATGTTAAGGGGTAACTCCACGCTGAAATTAAATAAAAAACAGCATGGGGTACCCCCCACAATCCATAACAGATACTTATCCGAGCATGCAGCCCAGCAGGTCAGGAAAGGGGGGGGGACGAGCGAGCGCCTCCCCCCCCTCCTGAACCATACCAGGCCACATGCCCATACCAAATTATTCAAACATTTGTAAACAGACCAATTAACTGAAATGGTTTGACATTTGTACCCCAAATATGACGTTCCCTGAGGCGTTGGTAAACCGAGGTACGCCTGTATTAGTATTGCAATCCTTTGTATTGGGATACATAGAACCAACATACATCTGAATTGGCAACATAGCACAACATTTGTGTCACATTGGAGATATCTGGCTAGTTACACTGACCTTGCCCAGGGACCTAAGATTGATTCACAACACAGAAATACAGGCAAGGTTAGCAATGTAGCTCTGTGGATTAGTGGTTAGCACTACTGCCTCACAACTCTAGGGTTGTTGGTTTGAATCCCGACCCCGGCGAGGAAGTAGCATGATCTCCGTGTGTGGCTGTCTTCAAATAGATGTTCTGGCAACATCTTTGCTTTCTGTCTAAATGATCCCTAAAATGTGAATTAGAATGAGGCCTTGTCTGTTGAAACACCTTCAAAGCTGCACCTTATGTGAATGTCATACAATGGGATAAGAGCCTGGAGCACTAATAGATTTGATAATGATGGTTTACACTCCATCCACTTTTGTGAAGGATTTGGCAAGCAAAGAGCTGACAGAGAGAGAGAGTCTGCAAAGTCGCACCCTATTGTATGCTATTAGAGCGACCACATGGGTGTGTTTCAAACATTGATTTCTATAGTAGTACATGTTCTACTTTAGTGGTAATTTGCATAGAGATCTGTGTCAGATGTCTTGAAAATTGCATTGAAATGGTCAATTTTACTGTAAGTCGCAGGATTTGTAAATCAGCTTTGCCCAGAGTGTAATGTTTGGTGATGTTTGATTTCTGGAGTGTTTTGCCAATTGATGGGAAATTCACCATACTAGTCAAATCGATTTGTCATTTTCAGTATTGCATACAAGATGTGGTCATGTGACTGTCTTAACTCATGCGAGAATCTGGAGGGAATTGTGACCATAGTAGCAATAAAGGTTCCAATTGGGGTTCCCTTTCACATCCCTGCTCAATGTTCTGTTGTATGCTGCACACGTACATTTCACTGTATATTTCTTTCTGATTTGTGGGGCCTGTATACCAAGGGTTAATGCAGGTAGGAAGTGGATTCATCAGGTGAAAACACTTTCACTGACCAAATTAAGGTCAGTGGTGGGTGTGGCTTAATTGGGTGTGGGGCCTTGTTTGGCACGCTCCAAATACAACCTAGCTTATATAAAGACGTGCAGTAGGGGGTGATTTGGCCTGTTACTAGGCAGTGTGGTTTGTGACTAAGTCCTTGCTTGTAGTGGTTTGGGGGAAGAAGAGATTTTGTGCTGAATTGCCCCAGACACCACTCAGGCAGTGTTTGGAAGTGGGCTGGAAATGTTTGCATATTTTTGGCCTTGTAAAGTGTGTTTGTGTGTTATTGCACAATGATTGTGTTTTTCTCTTTGCATTGAAAGCCTCACACATATCAATCGTTTTGTTTAAAATCTGCTCTTGTTTTAATTTTGCTTGCTTATTTAGACTCCAATGCATTTTTCTGACAAACCTGCTGACAAATGTATGTGTAGGGGATTTGTAGAGGTGGGAGGGGATTTGTAGAGGTGAGAGGGTTTTTTTTCACATGCTTTGTTTTCTTGATATTTTGATCTGTAGACTTTTTTTGTGAATGGATCTTCATACTAAGTGATTGTGTAAGTAAATCTTATATGCACGAAAATGTTACTTGATTCATCTTCCCCTTTGTTTCCTGCTATAACCTGTGCATGCACAGTTCACTAGAAGTATCTTTAGATTGTAAGCTCTTATGAGCAGGAGTGTTTTATTTTTGCCACGTCAATCCTATTTTTGTGACTCACCAAGATATTGACTGTACCTACTTGTTCCTGCTGACCAAATAAATGAAGATATATTTGATCAATAAATGTTTGACCGATGTTTTTGTGTTTATTTTATGTTCAATATATGAACAACCTTAATAGTTACTTTGTATACTTATATAATCTGCTCAAATGTAGCTTGTAAGAGCGTGAATATGCAAGTGTGTGCAAACTGGCTTTTTCAAAACCCCCCAAAAAAAAAAAAAACCGCTTGCACCACAATATTGTTATGTACTAATGAATACGTCACATTCACTGTGCAGCCAGCTACAGGTTTTCTGCAATTCGATTTACAGTAATAAAATAGTCCACACTTTGTTGATTTTTGGCCTTTGGAAACAAATATATATTAGCCAAGGTTAAAAAAACAAATCAATAAGAAACACATATTTGCGAAAGCTATCATAGCCGTGCATAAAAATGCACGATTGCAAACAAATAAGCGCCAAACAGGTGTCCCCATGGCGCATGAACGGCTATCCTGGAAGTCCGTCATCACGTGCGCGCGCACCCGCAACTGGTTGTGGGGAGTGTAAGTGGATGAGAAGTGGTTGGAGGTTTTGTGTTGGTTGAAAATTTTGATAACTTTATTGGCATTTGGACATGGCGAGAGCACAGTTCTCAACTGAGGAGATGATCCTTATATGTACAGTAAGTGTGGCCATTGCAAATATGTTTAAAACATGTGAGGGACAGGTAATTGTAATTTTGTGGGTGGGGCCTAGCAGAATCTAACTTGGTGCACATGCTACTTATCTGTACATTAGCTCCTGGGTATTGATGGGTCAATGATATTAACCACTTGCCTACTGGGTACTCCTACCCCCTTCCTGTCCTGGCCAATTTTCATCTTTCTGCACTGTTACCCTTTGAATGACAATTGTGCGGTCATGCCACGTTGTACCCATCTTAAATTTAGATCAGTTTTTTCAGACAAATAGAGCTTTCTTTGGGTGGTATTGACTTGCTGCTGTGTGTTTTTACTTTTTGCTCCATTAACAACAAAATAGATCATAATGAATAACAGTCTGTTTTATATTATAACATTTGGCAAACTGGTAATTTAGCAACACTGATGTGTGTTGATGAGGCAGCACTGGTGGGTGGCACTGCTGGCTACAGGTGGGCGGAACTGTTGGGTGGCACTGGTGGGCACTGATCATCAGGGCACTGATCATCGGTGCTGACCCCTGCTCTGATAACTGCTGGTTCTCGGCAGTACTTTCCACACATTCTGACAGCGTGATGAAAGTGCAGCCAAGACCCGGCAAATGCATTTCCCGGTGATCAGCGTGTCATTGGACATGGCTGATCACATGGTAAAAAGCCGCTGTGATTGGCCTTTTACCACATCACATGATCAGCTGTGTCCTTAGGACACAGCAATCACGGAGCGCGCGTTCTGCCAGGATGTCATATTACGCCCTCCCAGAGCTGCCTGGATGTAGTGTAGCGTTATTCGGCTATCTGCGGTCGCCAAATAGGTAACCAGCTAGGCCTTCATGGCTAATCTTTGAATATCTGGACATGTATACTGCGTATAATGCATTACATTCTACAATGTGTTGGTGTACATGGTATTACAGTGTGCAATGCGTTGCTGGATTCTGCATGACAGTGGACAGCGTATCACAGTGTGCAATGCATAGCTCCAGCCTGCATGACAGTGTACAGTGCATTACAGTCTACAATGTGTGGGTGTACATGGTATCACAATGTGCAATGCGTAGCTCTATCCTGCATGACCGTGTACAGTGCATTACAGTCTACAATGTGTGGGTGTACACGGTATCACTGTGTGCAATGCGTAGCTCTATCCTGCATGACAGTGTACAGTGCATTACAGTCTACAATGTGTGGGTGTACACGGTATCACAATGTGCAATGCGTTGCTCTATCCTGCATGACAGTGTACAGTGCATTACAGTCTACAATGTGTGGGTGTACACGGTATCACAGTGTGCAATGCGTAGCTCTAACCTGCATGACAGTGTACAGTGCATTACAGTCTACAATCTGTGGGTGTACACGATATTACATTGTACAGTGTATTACAGTGTGCAATGCGTTGTACACTGCAGTGTGCACTAAAGCATTTTACACTCATGCACTGTACACACTAACGCATTTGACATTTCTAGTGTGCAATGCCTTCAACAGTACAATGCATTTGCAGTATTGGTGTATGTTTATTAAGCACAGATAATTAATCTGATTTTAGTTATCAAGGAGAAGTCTTCTCTGTCCCCCTGTTTATGAGGTGGAAGACAATTGTTTTCCGAAGAAGAGAGGAGACATTTTTTCAAGGAGATCTGTATAGATTTCCAGAGATATGTGTAGATGGTTGAGGGGCTGCATGTGATCGCCGGAGATAATTGTGATTAACGATCACCTGAGTTAAACCAGTGAATGAAAAGTGTAAAAAAACATGGATTGAAAATAATCTGCACTGACCACTGTGCTTTGTCAAGCCACATATTGGCACATTCTGGTGTCACACAGATGCGATGTGAAATTTGCAGTGTTTTCTGTGCAAGCGCTGCACCGCATCACAACCACAACCCCTTCATGCCACCTGCTGCGGCTTTCTAGGTGAAGTTAACAACACACCAAAATTGGTACACAAAGCGTATTGCGATTTGCCAAATTGGATGGCATGCCTATTCACACCCATGTGCATACCCTGAAAAAGGGTCCTGCACATTTTTGGCCGGCTGCGGTGCAATTTGAGGTGTGCAAAATGTTTGTCTCTAATTGCAACGCACACAAATTGCATGTGATTTGCCCAGGAGTGCGGTGTTATACCACAATGCATGTATGTGAAGTCAGAATAAAAGTGTGTATTTTGTCTACTTTTACTTGCGCATGTTAACATTATGTAAGTGCGTTATTCTTCTGTTTAACATGCTATAGAAATGGAACATGCATTTGGATGTAGTGTTTTTGTATGTGCATTTTGGAAGTATTCTAAACACACATTGACCCTTGGGCCACACCATATCTTAAGCCGCGTTTGTCTGAAATTCTGTACAGTACATTTAAAGCGGATTTACACTCCACCTATCAAAAAATAACAGTCATCAGCTACAAAAACGGTAGCTGCTGACTTTTAAAAAGCAGCCGCTTACCACAGAGCAGCCAAGATCATTAATTTAGCTGCTCCCATGCTAGCATTCCTTGGCCCCTCTCTCCTGTCCATTGCTCCCCGAACAAGCACCTTGTTTTGGTGTGAGCCCAAGAACACTCCTTCATGAGCCACGTAGACCAGAGAGGCAAGCTTTTCAAGCACATCATGAAATCAGGATGGGGCTCCACTTCAAGTAAGCATTAGTGTGCCTGGGGAGGGGGGGGACCTTGGGCCATTCCAAACACAGTAGATGCTCCAAGAATGTTTCCTTGAACTCTTGAAATGGTTAAAAAGGAAAGACACTCTAGATAGCCTGCACTGAGAATTGACTGTTATGATGACGTGTCAATGATTATTTGCTCTCATTTTTCAGGAGTGGTACTGCTTGTGGTTGAAGCTGGTAGAAATCCACCTTCACGTCCTCCACTCACCTTCACTTGTGGCCAGTGGATATTTTGTGGCCCCAGGCAAGAACTGGCATCGAGGACCTTCATAAAGACCCTGGCATGCCAGAGGTGGTTTGGAAGCAGCACAGCAATTTGACCATCCCTTTCCTCTATGTTGGTTTTAGGGGTGCAGAATTGCTTCTCGTTCATGAACGGACTGTCGCCGGATATCAGAGTCCCCATATTTTCAAGATATGTTTTAGCCATGTTGGCTTATTTTTATGTTGAGTCAATTAAAGACTATTTTTTGTTACCTTAAAAAAGTGTCAGATCCTCTTGATTGTATTCCCGAGACTTCAGATGGCCAGATAACATGCAATTTGAGGAAAAGTCAGTGCAATGTCCTCCACAAGTAGCTAAAGTCTGTCATAGGAGGACCTACCAGAACAATGCATTCATTTGGAGTGGGCCAGGCCCATACAGTACATCATGGAGGCTTGCTATGAAGGAACATTCGTGTTTGGATACTTGAGCTCATGTGGTTTGTTTCCAAATATTTCTGCCCATTGCAGCGTATTGACTATTGCAGCTCAATAAAGATCAGGCATACAGAAAAGTGTACCTTGTCCATAGAATAGCCACTAGGAGGTCCTATCTGGGCACACAGATCTGGCCTATGCATAATTGTGGAAAATGCCAATTCGGTCTGCTTTATAATATGAAGGGGTCAGTTCACGCTTGCTTCAGGGGAAACATTACAACAAATTTTGTTATTTTTCATAGGAAAACGTGGCCGATCCCTAGATGCATTGAGGTACATAGCAGAGGTTCAAGATACTCCATAGAAGAACTTATTGTTCTTCCTAACTATACAGGTGGCACAGACACAAGCATACACCCAGGGCCACTGTTAGATATCACGGGGCCCCATACAGCATACCTGACAGGCCCCCACCACCAGAGAAAATATCCAAATTATATATATGGTAAAAATACACAACATTTTCTTCATGGACACAATCACAAACAAATTCCTGTTCAATCCAAATGATAAAACTGTACTGAGTTAATAAATCAAACGTTGTGTAATTGAGGGCTCATTCACATGGGTGCTGTGGCCTGTAGAGTGTGAATCAGTGTTTGGTTTTTGTGGCTGTCGCCATTAGCATGCAACCTATGTTACACTATGTGAATACTGCAGATCCTAATTTGACAAGCATATGGTTGCAATTGTACAGCCCTGAACACACAGTGAGCATTCAGGGCCACTTCCCCACGCCTTCACACTTGTCAGATTAAAACCTGTGTTCATACAGCTGCTGTGTCCCCATAGTGTAACAGGTGGCTCTAGCCACATAAACAACCCACTCATTCATGCTGTACAGGTCAGAGGACCTGTGTGAATGTGGCATTTTGTGTTTGTTATATCTATTTTTTCCCAAAGCCCATTGAATTCAATGGGCTGCTTAACATGTGGAAACATGCCACAATACTGCAGGCATGTTATTTTCCAAGTGTGTTGCACCTAACCGCACAGTAGTGTGCGTTTCTGCACCACCAATGGTGTGAACAAGTCCTAAGGGCCAGTTCACACTATAGAAACAGTCTAGATGTGTTCCTGATGGGTTTTTTCATGCCCTTTTGGCATGCATGTTTAGTGTGTTCCAGTACATTTTGAATGCGTTTTGGACACGTTGACATTGCATTTTTGTATCCCTTCCACTTATTTTTTTCTATTTTCTTTGTATTCAATGTAGTTAGGGACATATGCGCTTTAGTACATTCAAGGATGTTTCAATGTGTTCCAGTACAGTTCTGTGCAGAAACAATGCAGCGTGGTCAACTTTGTTTACAGCACCTGCAATGCATTGAAAATGCAAGCGCTGATGTGAACTATGACATTGACAACCATATAACCTTCTTTCTGTGCGTTTGTGATGCCGAAAAAGCAACTGAAACACATGTAGTGTGAACTGGCCCTAAAGGTTATTAGAGGTCAGGGAACAGGACTGACCAGGAATTGTGAATTCAATCAGACTAGTGGTGAGATACAATCAGCAATTGTATAATAATGTGAGATCTGAGCTGTAGCTGATAGAAAATGAGACACATTCACTTGATCAGTAAATAGATAGTTAAAGAGTGGGGCGGTGATCCATAGATTTGCATATGGGACAGGTGATGATGGGGTGGGGGAGGGGATCAAGTTGTATAAGGAGACAGATTTAAAAGAGAAAAAAGTTACAATGAAATATACACGGCATGAAACTTGCACATTTCCTAATTGGCAGAAGAACAGTACGCAAGTAACATTCATCCACTTTCTAGTCATTAGGCAAAATCATAATTGATTGATCAATATTCCTGCCACAACCCAGAAAACTGATGTCCATTTTTTTGGGATGTTGCCAAGACTGGGATTAGAACCCATGACCCAAGTTCTGTAAGTTCTGAGCTCTAACCACTAAACCACTGTGGGAGACACAGTTTGAGCTATAATGTAGAATAGTTACATTGTTTAAAAATGATAGAGTGAGCGCTGGTCAAATGATATAGACTAGTAAAATGGTATTACGCAAGATAAATATAACCACGAACAGTAGTGCATGAACTCGTGAAAGGTCATCCACCCCTGTGACAGTGTACTACACTATTAAGCACCTTTCTGGCCTGGGGAGGAATTGGCTGAGCTAATTCCTCCCCAGGACCATTTGGGCACCCACCCTGATGGATGGATGGATGGAGCTGGATGACTAACCCATAGCTGCCAGCATACTGCTGCACCCCCAGATGTGCGATGTGTATAACCCATACACATTAATACTTTTGTTCTGGTGAGTGTAGACCAGTCCCAAGGGTGGTTTACCTTTCACGAGTTCATGCACTACTGTCCGTCACGGAGAGACCACACGTGCCATTCATAGGCACTCTCCGAGTTGGTACTCTCACACGAAGGGCATTCCATTATTCAGGAATGATTCTATGAACTTATTTTAGCACCATTTACCAGTTTACATCATTATTGCAATTCTTTGCACTTTTTGGTTTTTACATGCGTTCATTATTGATCACATGCATTTATAGCACTGCACTTGTCTTTAACATAGAATAGTTATGTGATTAAAGAGAATGAAGATATATAATTATATTGGGAAATTAGAAGTATATAAATTATTTGAGATATAAGTGTGAAAATGTTTAACATTTGAAAATAGAATGTATGACATTCATTAGTAAATGCATTACTTTCCTGATCATTTTGGAGAAACAGCAAAAAAAAAAAAATAGAAAATTCTAATACAGCTGTACTATTTATTACATTCTAAAAATTCTCTTTTGCTATCAGAAAAAACGCCAATGTTAATAAAGCCTGTGCTTGTGCGCCATCTAGCGAATATATCCGGTATTGCACCTAAAAATGTGCCAGACGGGATACCACATTCACTAATGGCAAAGTAGATGCTCGTTAATGAGCTTGCTAGACGCTGGTCAGACGACTGATTGATTGACCGGAGTCTGCCTGAATGGTCAGACTCTGCTAGTAGACTCACATCTTAGTGAATCAGGGCCTATATATCTCTCAATTGTATACCTCCATCAGCATAAATTGAAATTTAGCAGCTGGTGCAGACTTCCCCTATCGGAGGTGGGCAGGGTCAATTTAATTAAAATGATTTGGGCCCCTCAACTTCTCTATATTTTCCATAACTCTCCTGTATGGATTCCTAAAAAATGTTTTCATCATATAGAAACCCAGTTTAGGAGTCTGGAAAAAACAGACAGCTAGGATAAAATTGTCAACGTTACAATATGGCAAGGATTCTGGGGGGCTGGCGATTCCTGAGCCTCGATTATATTTATCGGGCGGCCCAATTGCAGCATCTTGTTGGTTGGGATTTATCTAATACTACTGATCCTATTATGAGTTTGATTTCCCTTCCTGATCCCACCATATCGGCTCTCTCTCAACTTGAGATGGCTTTGCCTGTACTTCCATCCACGGCTCCAACCGCTGATCTTTTGAGGCGCGTGTGGAGTGCGGTAAAGGCATCTTTTCATGTTGCTGGGTTTCTCTCCAGCACCCCCTTATGGAAGAATAAGCAAAATTTAGACTTAGCTAAGCTAGAGGGTTTTCATGAATGGAGGGAACAAGGCTTGACATTTATATCTCAGGTGTATTCAGGGTAGACCCTAAAGTCCTTTTCGCCATTGCAAACGGAATTTACATTTACCCATAAGCAATTTTACCAATATTTTCAGCTACACCATGCGGTGCAGGCCCAGTCTTTACTCTCCAATCTCACGCTGACAGACTCAATTTTCCTTAAGGACATAACTCTGGCAACCCAAGAAGGGTATGATTTCTTGGGTCTACTCCCAGTTGTTGACCACGGTACAGAATCAAGCTAGCCTCCGGGGTAGGGCGCAGTGGACCCAGGATATTGGAGAGCTTGCTGGAGATGCCTGGGATGCTGCCCTGGAGTCTGTACTGGTGATTTCTCTCTCCCTCTCCCATAAATTGTCTCAATTGTTTATTCTCCATTGGGCGTATAGGACTCCTGTGCAATTGTACCGGTGGGGTAGGTGGGATTCACCTGACTGCCCGAGGTGTAGGACCCAGCACTGGAATTTCATTCACATGCTCTGGCGTTTCTCAAAGCTACATAGATATTGGAGTGAGGTTCTCCAGCTTATTTCCCTATTAACACAATATACTGTTCCCCAGGATCCTTTATAATGTCTTCTGGGGGCTCTGGATCAAGAACTGCTCCAACCCGGTGTGTGTATTATGATATCTAGACTTTTATATCTGGCTAAGAAGTTAATTGCACAGTACTGGTTAACGTCGGCCCTGACAACTAGTAAGCAATGGATAGATTATGTTAACGCGCTACTCCCACGGGAAAAGCTCACATCTAGGGTCAATTATATATTCAGGTTTGTAAAAGGAAACATAAGAATTAGAAATGAGGATGTCCTAGAAACACAATGCATAAAGTAACCATTTCACAGATAGCACTCTTTCTTAAATTCACACACATTTGTCACTTTCTGAATGTCAAAATTGTTTGTAGTGTACACTTCAACTATTATTGTTTGATTATTTATTTATTATTATGCTATTAAATGTACAGAAGGTATATGTAAGCAACAAATAGGATGGCTCAATAATTACCACTCTTGTAAAACTCTTGTTGGAACAAACATATTCCAACTCAATCCTTATTGATGTACATATCTTAAGAGCCCTTTCCATAAACACAGTGTGCTTGAAAGTTGTATATTCGTGTGGAGTGATGCAGAAAGGGTTGGGGGGAATGGGGGAAGTTCTGTATTCCAGCAGGCAATGTTGACAGTACTGGTTGGGATTTCAGTGCAGAAAAAGCACTGTGCTGTCAGCTCAAACAAAGTTTGGAGAACAGTGGATTTCTGTACTTGCAGCATTTTCAAAGGGATACTTTAAGTAATATGCATGTATAATAGAGATGTAATGACTGTGTGTAATATGCAGTGTGTAGGGAGGTCAGAACCTCCTGCTCAAGTTCCTCTATTTTAAAAAGAAGCTTGAATAATTACCTTCAGATGAGATAAGACTCCAAATTATATTTATTGCATATACATATATGGAGAATACAGTGTCAGCTCTTCCTGAATCCCGTCTTTCATAGAATCTTTCTCTGTTTATATAGCCCATCTTATAAAAAAGAAACAAAATAGAAACATTCTAACATTTGGACCAAAGAGAACACTGTATCCATCCTAACACACCACACACGCCTAACGGCACAATTCCAATCAAGATATGTGTTTTTGCAATGAACAACCTGAAATATAGAAGTTACAAAAACATAGACACAGCCATCTTGTATATATATATATATATATATATATATATATATATATATATATATACACAGTACATAGATGGTTAGATGGAACTAGGGTTGGGGTTGAGCTATACAGAGGGGGCTTCCATGTATTTTGCTTTTAATCAGAACTTTCAGACAGTGTGCGTAGCTTTTTTTCTGGGTAGTTGGTAAGTGTGCCCGGAAAAATGTTTTGTTTGTGAGGGTGGAGACTTTGTATACACTGTATTTTGTATCTATAATCCATGACCTACAATGTATGTTTATATTTTAATTTTATTAATATACCTTTTAATGGTTGTTTAGTTTTAGGCCACTGTTCAAAGCCACAGCAAAGTCATGAAAATGGGGAACTAGAAGGTCAGTGGAATGATGACATTTTTCCACCTGGGAAGGTAGCGACTTACACGTGTTGCCAAGGGTACAGCCAAGCTAGTCTTATTAAAAAGGCCTGTATTGAAGGTGAATGGATAACTATTTCTAATGGACAGTGCATTCAATGTAAAGTTTAAAAATATTTAAAAAGTGTTAAAAATGGCATTCATCCAACATTCACCCAAAAATAAAAATGTTACTGGGCAATATTAACCTTAAAACAAATTAATGTTAATTTGCCCCTTTGTCCTTTTATGAAAGAGGTGAATTTTGTTATCACTGCACAACTTTTTAATATTTTCCCTCGCTTTCTGTCTAGTATAACTGTTGTCAGCATTAAAAGACAAATACAGGAAAGTCTAGAGTCTAGGGTAGCAGTAAAAACTAGACAGGAGTTCAAATTTATCCCCACGCTATCGAGATAAAAATGTGGTGTTTTTAGTGGGGTTACCCAAAAGCAGGCTGTTCTGATAAACGGGGCCTTCTGAAACCACCTACCTCCCCCCACCTACTTTGCTTCCTTTCTGCTGCGTGGATATAAAAATAAGATAAAATAAAAGAAACAATATCCACGCTGACTGGTGATACAAAGCAGCTTATAAAAACCTATATAGAAACTAAAAATTTGAAGTGCAGCGCAAAACATATAGAAAAATAATTAAAACATATCCAAAAATTATTTAAAAAAATTTTAAAAAAATGATGCAAAATATAAAATAAATGTCTGTGAGTACAATTGGTGCAAACCAAAATGGATTAAATTAAAAATGTGTTGAAATAATGTCCATCCACCACCATGAAAATGCTCTTGCATGTAGTAAAACAACTCCAATCTGCTATCACCATCTCCCAGTGCATTAAAAACTCACCAGAAATGATGGCTGCCACTACAACAGCATAAACACCCACATGTTTAGACAGGAACACATATGTCTTGATGTGGAACTCTGTGAATGCGTGTCATTCTGTCTGGCAGGCTGTGGTGAAATAAAGCTCGCCAGGAGCAAAATATTCTTCCAATAGTGTAGTATTTATTAGATAATAATTGAATTTAAATAAATAAAGCCAAAAAGCATAAAACAAAAAGGCCCTGATTCACTAAGATGTGAGTCTACCAGCAGAGTCTGACCATTCAGGCAGACTCCGGTCAATCAATTAGTCGTCTGACCAGCGTCTAGCAAGCTCATTAACGAGCATCTATTTTGCCATTAGTGAATGTGGTATCCAGTCTGGCACATTTTTAGGTGCAATACCGGATATATTCGCTAGATGGCGCACAAGCACAGGCTTTATTAACATTGGCGTTTTTTCTGATAGCAAAAGAGAATTTTTAGAATGTAATAAATAGTACAGCTGTATTAGAATTTTCTATTTTTTTTTTTGCTGTTTCTCCAAAATGATCAGGAAAGTAATGCATTTACTAATGAATGTCATACATTCTATTTTCAAATGTTAAACATTTTCACACTTATATCTCAAATAATTTATATACTTCTAATTTCCCAATATAGTTATATATCTTCATTCTCTTTAATCACGTAACTATTCTATGTTAAAGACAAGTGCAGTGCTATAAATGCATGTGATCAATAATGAACGCATGTAAAAACCAAAAAGTGCAAAGAATTGCAATAATGATGTAAACTGGTAAATGGTGCTAAAATAAGTTCATATAATCATTCCTGAATAATGGAATGTCCTTCGTGTGAGAGTACCAACTCAGAGAGTGCCTATGAATGGCACGTGTGGTCTCTCCGTGACGGACAGTAGTGCATGAACTCGTGAAAGGTAAACCACCCTTGGGACTGGTCTACACTCACCAGAACAAAAGTATTAATGTGCATGGGTTATACACATCACACATCTGGGGGTGCAGCGATATGCTGGCAGCTATGGGTTAGTCATCCAGATCCATCCATCAGGGTGGGTGCCCAAATGGTCCTGGGGAGGAATTAGCTCAGCCACAGGAGCCAGAAAGGTGCTCAATAGTGTAGTACACTGTCACAGGGGTGGATGACCTTTCACGAGGTCATGCACTACTGTTCGTGGTTATATTTATCTTGTGTAATACCATTTTACTAGTCTATATCATTTGACCAGCGCTCGCTTTATCATTTTTAAACAATGTAACTATTCTACATTATAGCTCAAACTGTGTCTTCCACAGTGGTTTAGTGGTTAGAGCTCAGAACTTACAGCACTTGGGTCATGGGTTCTAATCCCAGTCTTGGCAACATCCCAAAAAAATGGACATCAATTTTCTGGGTTGTGGCAGGAATATTGATCAATCAATTATGATTTTGCCTAATGACTAGAAAGTGGATGAATGTTACTTGCGTACTGTTCTTCTGCCAATTAGGAAATGTGCAAGTTTCATGCCGTGTATATTTCATTGTAACTTTTTTCTCTTTTAAATCTGTCTCCTTATACAACTTGACCCCCTCCCCCACCCCATCATCACCTGTCCCATATGCAAATCTATGGATCACCGCCCCACTCTTTAACTATCTATTTACTCATCAAGTGAATGTGTCTCATTTTCTATCAGCTACAGCTCAGATCTCACATTATTATACAATTGCTGATTGTATCTCACCACTAGTCTGACTTGAATTCACAATTCCTGGTCAGTCCTGTTCCCCGACCTCTAATAACCTTTAGGGCCAGTTCACACTACATGTGTTTCAGTTGCTTTTTCGGCATCACAAACACACAGAAAGAAGGTTATATGGTTGTCAATGTCATAGTTCACATCAGCGCTTGCATTTTCAATGCATTGCAGGTGCTGTAAACAAAGTTGACCACGCTGCATTGTTTCTGCACAGAACTGTACTGGAACACATTGAAACATCCTTGAATGTACTAAAGCGCACATGTCCCTAACTACATTGAATACAAAGAAAATAGAAAAAAATAAGTGGAAGGGATACAAAAATGCAATGTCAACGTGTCCAAAACGCATCCAAAATGTACTGGAACACACTAAACATGCATGCCAAAAGGGCATGAAAAAACCCATCAGGAACACATCTTCTTTTCTATAGTGTGAACTGGCCCTTAGGACTTGTTCACACCATTGGTGGTGCAGAAACGCATGCAAGAACACACATTTTCCAGCACAGCAAAGAAATGCAATGCCCTCTGTAGATGTGCGCAGGTACCATGATGAAAACGTTATTGCAGCTACACACGTCTATTAAAAACAGCCCCATTCACAGCCACAAAAATGCATGGCACCACACTACTGTGCGGCTAGGTGCAACACACTTGGAAAATAACATGCCTGCAGTATTGTGGCATGTTTCCACATGTTAAGCAGCCCATTGAATTCAATGGGCTTTGGGAAAAAATAAATATAACAAACACAAAATGCCACATTCACACAGGTCCTCTGACCTGTACAGCATGAATGAGTGGGTTGTTTATGTGGCTAGAGCCACCTGTTACACTATGGGGACACAGCAGCTGTATGAACACAGGTTTTAATCTGACAAGTGTGAAGGCGTGGGGAAGTGGCCCTGAATGCTCACTGTGTGTTCAGGGCTGTACAATTGCAACCATATGCTTGTCAAATTAGGATCTGCAGTATTCACATAGTGTAACATAGGTTGCATGCTAATGGTGACAGCCACAAAAACCAAACACTGATTCACACTCTACAGGCCACAGCACCCATGTGAATGAGCCTTCAATTACACAACGTTTGATTTATTAACTCAGTACAGTTTTATCATTTGGATTGAACAGGAATTTGTTTGTGATTGTGTCCATGAAGAAAATGTTGTGTATTTTTACCATATATATAATTTGGATATTTTCTCTGGTGGTGGGGGCCTGTCAGGTATGCTGTATGGGGCCCCGTGATATCTAACAGTGGCCCTGGGTGTATGCTTGTGTCTGTGCCACCTGTATAGTTAGGAAGAACAATAAGTTCTTCTGTGGAGTATCTTGAACCTCTGCTATGTACCTCAATGCATCTAGGGATCGGCCACGTTTTCCTATGAAAAAAAACAAAATTTGTTACAATGTTTCCCCTGAAGCAAGCGTGAACTGACCCCTTCATATTATAAAGCAGACCGAATTGGCATTTTCCCCAATTATGCATAGGCCAGATCTGTGTGCCCAGATAGGACCTCCCAGTGGCTATTCTATGGACAAGGTACACTTTTCTGTATGCCTGATCTTTATTGATCTGCAATAGTCAATACGCTGCAATGGGCAGAAATATTTGGAAACAAACCACATGAGCTCAAGTATCCAAACGTGAATGTTCCTTCATAGCAAGCCTCCATGTTGTACTGTATGGGCCTGGCCCACTCCAAATGAATGCATTGTTCTGGTAGGTCCTCCTATGACAGACTTTAGCTACTTGTGGAGGACATTGCACTGACTTTTCCTCAAATTGCATGTTATCTGGCCATCTGAAGTCTCGGGAATACAATCAAGAGGATCTGACACTTTTTTAAGGTAACAAAAAATAGTCTTTAATTGACTCAACATAAAAATAAGCCAACATGGCTAAAACATATCTTGAAAATATGGGGACTCTGATATCCGGCGACAGTCCGTTCACGAACGAGAAGCAATTCTGCACCCCTAAAACCAACAGAGAGGAAAGGGATGGTCAAATTGCTGTGCTGCTTCCAAATCACCTCTGGCATGCCAGGGTCTTTATGCAGGTCCTCGATGCCAGTTCTTGCCTGGGGCCACAAAATATCCACTGGCCACAAGTGAAGGTGAGTGGAGGACGTGAAGGTGGATTTCTACGAGCTTCAACCGCAAGCAGTACCACTCCTGAAAAATGAGAGCAAATAATCATTGACACGTCATCATAACAGTCAATTCTCAGTGCAGGCTATCTAGAGTGTCTTTCCTTTTTAACCATTTCAAGAGTTCAAGGAAACATTCTTGGAGCATCTACTGTGTTTGGAAAGGCCCAAGGTCCCCCCCTCCCCAGGCACACTAATGCTTACTTGAAGTGGAGCCCCATCCTGATTTCATGATGTGCTTGAAAAGCTTGCCTCTCTGGTCTACCTGGCTCATGAAGGAGTGTTCTTGGGCTCACACCAAAACAAGGTGCTTGTTCGGGGAGCAATGGACAGGAGAGAGGGGCCAAGGAATGCTGGCATGAGAGCAGCTAAATGAATGATTTTGGCTGCTCTGTGGTAAGCGGCTGCTTTTCAAAAGTCAGCAGCTACCGTTTTTGTAGCTGATGACTGTTATTTTTTGATAGGTGGAGTGTAAATCCGCTTTAAATGTACTGTACAGCATTTCTGACAAACGCGGCTTAAGATATGGTGTGGCCCTAGGGTCAATGTGTGTTTAGAATACTTCCAAAATGCACATACAAAAACACTACATCCAAATGCATGTTCCATTTCTATAGCATGTTAAACAGAAAAATAACGCACTTACATAATGTTAACATGCGCAAGTAAAAGTAGACAAAATACACACTTTTATTCTGGCTTCACATACATGCATTGTGGTATAACACCGCACTCCTGGGCAAATCACATGCAATTTGTGTGCATTGGAATTGGAGACAAACATTTTGCACACCTCAAATTGCACCGCATCCGGGCCAAAAATGTGCAGGACCCTTTTTCAGGGTATGCACATGGGTGTGAATAGGCATGCCATCCAATTTGGCAAATCGCAATACGCTTTGTGTACCAATTTTGGTGTGTTGTTAACTTCACCTAGAAAGCCGCAGCAGGTGGCATGAAGGGGTTGCGGTTGTGATGCGGTGCAGCGCTTGCACAGAAAACACTGCAAATTTCACATCGCATCTGTGTGAAACCAGAATGTGCCAATATGTGGCTTGACAAAGCACAGTGGTCAGTGCAGATTATTTTCAATCCATGTTTTTTTACACTTTTCATTCACTGGTTTAACTCAGGTGATCGTTAATCACAATTATCTCCGGAGATCACATGCAGCCCCTCAACCATCTACACATATCTCTGGAAATCTATACAGATCTCCTTGAAAAAATGCCTCCTCTCTTCTTCGGAAAACAATTGTCCTCCACCTCATAAACAGGGGGACAGAGAAGACTTCTCCTTGATAACTAAAATCAGATGAATTATCTGTGCTTCATAAACATACACCAATACTGCAAATGCATTGTACTGTCCAAGGCATTGCACACTAACGCATTGCACACTAGAAATGTCAAATGCGTTAGTGTGTACAGTGCATGAGTGTAAAATGCTTTAGTGCACACTGCAGTGTACAACGCATTGCACACTGTAATACACTGTACAATGTAATACCGTGTACACCCACACATTGTAGACTGTAATGCACTGTACAATGTAATACCGTGTACACCCACACATTGTAGACTGTAATGCACTGTACACTGTCATGCAGGATAGAGCTACGCATTGCACACTGTGATACCGTGTACACCAACACATTGTAGACTGTAATGCACTGTACACTGTCATGCGGGATAGAGCTACGCATTGCACATTGTGATACCGTGTACACCCACACATTGTAGACTGTAATACACTGTACACTATCATGCAGGATAGAGCTACGCATTGCACACTGTGAAACCGTGTACACCCACACATTGTAGACTGTAATACACTGTACACTGTCATACAGGCTGGAGCTACGCATTGCACACTGTGATGCGCTGTCCACTGTCATGCAGAATCCAACAACGCATTGCACACTGTAATACCATGTACACCAACACATTGTAGACTGTAATGCATTATACGCAGTATACATGTCCAGATATTCAAAGATTAGCCATGAAGGCCTAGCTGGTTACCTATTTGTCGACCGCAGATAGCCGAATAACGCTACACTACATCCAGGCAGCTCTGGGAGGGAGTCATATGACATCCTGGCAGAACGCGCTCTCCGTGATTGCTGTGTCCTAAGGACACAGCTGATCACGTGATGTGGTAAAAGGCCAATCACAGCAGCTTTTTACCATGTGATCAGCCATGTCCAATGACACGCTGATCACCGGGAAATGCATTTGCCGGGTCTTGGCTGCACTTTCATCACGCTGTCAGAATGTGTGGAAAGTACTGCCGAGAACCAGCAGTTATCAGAGCAGGGGTCAGCACCGATGATCAGTGCCCTGATGATCAGTGCCACCCAACAGTTCCGCCCACCTGTAGCCAGCAGTGCCACCCACCAGTGCTGCCTCATCAACGCACATCAGTGTTGCTAAATTACCAGTTTACCAAATGTTATAATATAAACAGACTGTTATTCATTATGAGCTATTTTGTTGTTAATGGAGCAAAAAGTAAAAACACACAGCAGCAAGTCAATACCACCCAAAGAAAGCTCTATTTGTCTGAAAAAACTGATCTAAATTTAAGATGGGTACAATGTGGCATGACCGCACAATTGTCATTCAAAGGGTAACAGTGCAGAAAGATGAAAATTGGCCTGGACTGGAAGGGGGTATGAGTACCCAGTAGGCAAGTGGTTAATATCATTGACCCATCAATACCCAGGAGCTAATGTACAGATATGTAGCATGTGCACCAAGTGAGATTCTGCTAGGCCCCACCCAAAAAATTGCAATTACTTGTCCCTCAGATGTTATAAATAGAGATGAGCGAATCGAACATGGCGAAGTGGAATTCGTTTCGAAGATTGGGAAATATTCGATTCGCGACGAATCCGAAGATTAGCCAACTTCGGACACGCGAATCGAAATTTCCCAAAAATGGCGGCGACATGTATGGCGACGGAGCGGGGATCTCTGGGAAGGCGCGCAGACAAGGCGCGCTGACCCATAATGCATTCATTCATGACATGTGATCGCATTAGCCAATCAGCAGCCAGCCAGCCAGCACTGTGTAATGGTGGAGCTATAAATCGCGGCCATTTTAGAATTCTCCATTAGCCTCCGGTCATTCAAGAGAGACAGACCTGTCTGTATTGAGGGACAAAGTTAGGGCCACAGAGACTTTAGGGCCACAGAATCGTTACTCAGGGACACAGAACCGTTACTTAGGGACACAGAACCGTTACTTAGGGACACAGAACCGTTACTTAGGGACACAGAATCGTTACTCAGGGACACACAATCGTTACTCAGGGACACAGAATTGTTACTCAGGGACAGACACAGAATTGTTACTCAGGGACACAGAATTGTTACTCAGGGACACAGAATTGTTACTCAGGGACAGACACAGAATTGTTACTCAGGGACACAGAATTGTTACTGAGGGACACAGAATTGTTACTGAGAGACACAGAATCGTTACTGAGGGACACAGAATTGTTACTCAGGGACAGACACAGAATTGTTACTCAGGGACACAGATTTGTTACTCAGGGACAGACACAGAATTGTTACTCAGGGACACAGAATTGTTACTCAGGGACACAGAATTGTTACTGAGGGACACAGAATCGTTACTGAGGGACACAGAATTGTTACTCAGGGACAGACACAGAATTGTTACTGAGGGACACAGAATTGTTACTGAGGGACACAGAATTGTTACTCAGGGACACAGAATTGTTACTGAGGGACACAAAATTGTTACTCAGGGACAGACACAGAATTGTTACTCAGGGACACAGAATTGTTACTCAGGGACACAGAATTGTTACTCAGGGACAGACACAGAATTGTTACTCAGGGACACAGAATTGTTACTCAGGGACACAGAATTGTTACTCAGGGACAGACACAGAATTGTTACTCAGGGACACAGAATTGTTACTGAGGGACACAGAATCGTTACTGAGGGACACAGAATTGTTACTCAGGGACACAGAATTGTTACTCAGGGACAGACACAGAATTGTTACTCAGGGACACAGAATTGTTACTGAGGGACACAGAATCGTTACTGAGGGACACAGAATTGTTACTCAGGGACAGACACAGAATTGTTACTCAGGGACACAGAATTGTTACTCAGGGACACAGAAGTGTTACTTAGGGACACATAATTGTTACTCATTGTTACTCAGGGACACAGAATTGTTACTCAGGGACAGACACAGAATTGTTACTCAGGGACACAGATTTGTTACTCAGGGACAGACACAGAATTGTTACTCAGGGACACAGAATTGTTACTCAGGGACACAGAATTGTTACTGAGGGACACAGAATCGTTACTGAGGGACACAGAATTGTTACTCAAGGACAGACACAGAATTGTTACTCAGGGACACAGAATTGTTACTGAGGGACACAAAATTGTTACTCAGGGACAGACACAGAATTGTTACTCAGGGACACAGAATTGTTACTCAGGGACACAGAATTGTTACTCAGGGACAGACACAGAATTGTTACTCAGGGACACAGAACTGTTACTCAGGGACAGACACAGAATTGTTACTCAGGGACACAGAATTGTTACTCAGGGACACAGAATTGTTACTCAGGGACAGACACAGAATTGTTACTCAGGGACACAGAATTGTTACTGAGGGACACAGAATCGTTACTGAGGGACACAGAATTGTTACTCAGGGACACAGAATTGTTACTCAGGGACAGACACAGAATTGTTACTCAGGGACACAGAATTGTTACTGAGGGACACAGAATCGTTACTGAGGGACACAGAATTGTTACTCAGGGACAGACACAGAATTGTTACTCAGGGACACAGAATTGTTACTCAGGGACACAGAAGTGTTACTTAGGGACACATAATTGTTACTCATTGTTACTCAGGGACACAGAATTGTTACTCAGGGACACAGAATTGTTACTCAGGGAAAGACACAGAATTGTTACTCAGGGACACAGAATTGTTACTGAGGGACACAGAATTGTTACTCAGGGACACAGAATTGTTACTCAGGGACACAGAATTGTTACTCTGTGACAGACACACAATTGTTACTGAGGGACACAGAATTGTTACTCAGGGACACAGAATTGTTACTCAGGGACAGACACAGAATTGTTACTCAGGGACACAGAATTGTTACTGAGGGACACAGAATCGTTACTGAGGGACACAGATTTGTTACTCAGGGACAGACACAGAATTGTTACTCAGGGACACAGAATTGTTACTCAGGGACACAGAATCGTTACTGAGGGACACAGAATTGTTACTCAGGGACAGACACAGAATTGTTACTCAGGGACACAGAATTGTTACTCAGGGACAGACACAAAATTGTTACTCAGGGACACAGAATTGTTACTCAGGGACACAGAATTGTTACTGAGGGACACAGAATCGTTACTGAGGGACACAGAATTGTTACTCAAGGACAGACACAGAATTGTTACTCAGGGACACCGAATTGTTACTGAGGGACACAGAATCGTTACTGAGGGACACAGAATTGTTACTCAGGGACAGACACAGAATTGTTACTCAGGGACACAGAATTGTTACTCAGGGACACAGAATTGTTACTCAGGGACAGACACAGAATTGTTACTCATGGACACAGAATTGTTACTCAGGGACACAGAATTGTTACTCAGGGACAGACACAGAATTGTTACTCAGGGACACAGAATTGTTACTCAGGGACAGACACAGAATTGTTACTCAGGGACACAGAATTGTTACTGAGGGACACAGAATCGTTACTGAGGGAAACAGAATTGTTACTCAGGGACACAGAATTGTTACTCAGGGACAGACACAGAATTGTTACTCAGGGACAGACACAGAATTGTTACTCAGGGACACAGAATTGTTACTGAGGGACACAGAATCATTACTGAGGGACACAGAATTGTTACTCAGGGACAGACACAGAATTGTTACTCAGGGACACAGAACTGTTACTCAGGGACACAGAATTGTTACTGAGGGACACAGAATTGTTACTCATTGTTACTCAGGGACACAGAATTGTTACTCAGGGACACAGAATTGTTACTCAGGGACACAGAATTGTTACTCATTGTTACTCAGGGACACAGAATTGTTACTCAGGGAACAGAATTGTTACTCTGGGACACAGAATTGTTACTCAGGGACACAGAATTGTTACTCAGGGACAGACACAGAATTGTTACTCAGGGACACAGAATCGTTACTGAGGGACACAGAATCATTACTGAGGGACACAGAATTGTTACTCAGGGACACAGAATTGTTACTCAGGGACACAGAATTGTTACTCAGGGACAGACACAGAATTGTTACTCAGGGACACAGAATTGTTACTCAGGGACACAGAATTGTTACTCAGGAACAGACACAAAATTGTTACTCAGGGACACAGAATTGTTACTCAGGGACACAGAATTGTTACTGAGGGACACAGAATCGTTACTGAGGGACACAGAATCGTTACTCAGGGACAGACACAGAATTGTTACTCAGGGACACAGAATTGTTACTCAGGGACACAGAATTGTTACTGAGGGACACAGAATTGTTACTCATTGTTACTCAGGGACACAGAATTGTTACTGAGGGACACAGAATTGTTACTCATTGTTACTCAGGGACACAATTGTTACTGAGGGACACAGAATCGTTACTGAGGGACACAGAATTGTTACTCAGGGACAGACACAGAATTGTTACTCAGGGACACAGAATTGTTACTCAGGGACAGACACAGAATTGTTACTCAGGGACACAGAATTGTTACTGAGGGACACAGAATTGTTACTCATTGTTACTCAGGGACACAGAATTGTTACTGAGGGACAGACACAGAATTGTTACTCAGGGACACAGAATTGTTACTGAGGGACACAGAATCGTTACTGAGGTACACAGAATTGTTACTCAGGGACAGACACAGAATTGTAACTCAGGGACAAAGAATTGTTACTGAGGGACACAGAATTGTTACTCATTGTTACTCAGGGACACAGAATTGTTACTCAGGGACACATAATTGTTACTGAGGAACACAGAATTGTTACTCATTGTTACTCAGGGAAACAGAATTGTTACTCAGGGACACAGAATTGTTACTCAAGGACAGACACAGAATTGTTACTCAGGGACACAGAATTGTTACTGAGGGACACAGAATTGTTACTCAGGGACACAGAATTGTTACTCAGGGACACAGAATTGTTACTCAGGAACGTAGAATTGTTATTCAGGGACAGACACAGAATTGTTACTCAGGGACACAGAATTGTTAACCAGGGACACATAATTGTTACTGAGGGACACAGAATTGTTACTCATTGTTACTCAGGGACACAAAATTGTTACTCAGGGACACAGAATTGTTACTGAGGGACACAGAATTGTTACTCATTGTTACTCAGGGACACAGAATTGTTACTGAGAGACACAGAATTGTTACTCAGGGACAGACACAGAATTGTTACTCAGGGACACAGAATTGTTACTCAGGGACACAGAATTGTTACTGAGGGACACAGAATTGTTACTGAGGGACACAGAATTGTTACTCATTGTTACTCAGGGACACAGAATTGTTACTGAGGGACAGACACAGAATTGTTACTCAGGGACACAGAATTGTTACTGAGGGACACAGAATCGTTACTGAGGGACACAGAATTGTTACTCAGGGACAGACACAGAATTGTTACTCAGGGACACAGAATTGTTACTCAGGGACACAGAATTGTTACTGAGGGACACAGAATTGTTACTCATTGTTACTCAGGGACACAGAATTGTTACTCAGGGACACAGAATTGTTACTGAGGGACACAGAATTGTTACTCATTGTTACTCAGGGACACAGAATTGTTACTGAGGGACACAGAATCGTTACTGAGGGACACAGAATTGTTACTCAGGGACAGACACAGAATTGTTACTCAGGGACACAGAATTGTTACTCAGGGACACAGAATTGTTACTGAGGGACACAGAATTGTTACTCATTGTTACTCAGGGACACAGAATTGTTACTGAGGGACAGACACAGAATTGTTACTCAGGGACACAGAATTGTTACTGAGGGACACAGAATCGTTACTGAGGGACACAGAATTGTTACTCAGGGACAGACACAGAATTGTTACTCAGGGACACAGAATTGTTACTCAGGGACACAGAATTGTTACTGAGGGACACAGAATTGTTACTCATTGTTACTCAGGGACACAAAATTGTTACTCAGGGACACAGAATTGTTACTCAGGGACGCAGAATTGTTACTCAGGGACAGACACAGAATTGTTACTCAGGGACACAGAATTGTTACTCAGGGACAGACACAGAATTGTTACTCAGGGACACAGAATTGTTACTGAGGGACACAGAATTGTTACTCAGGGACACAGAATTGTTACTAAGGGACACATAATTGTTACTGAGGGACACAGAATTGTTACTCATTGTTACTCAGGGACACAAAATTTTTACTCAGGGACGTAGAATTGTTATTCAGGGACAGACACAGAATTGTTACTCAGGGACACAGAATTGTTAACCAGGGACACATAATTGTTACTGAGGGACACAGAATTGTTACTCATTGTTACTCAGGGACACAAAATTGTTACTCAGGGACACAGAATTGTTACTGAGGGACACAGAATTGTTACTCATTGTTACTCAAAGACACAGAATTGTTACTGAGAGACACAGAATTGTTACTCAGGGACAGACACAGAATTGTTACTCAGGGACACAGAATTGTTACTCAGGGACACAGAATTGTTACTGAGGGACACAGAATTGTTACTGAGGGACACAGAATTGTTACTCATTGTTACTCAGGGACACAGAATTGTTACTGAGGGACAGACACAGAATTGTTACTCAGGGACACAGAATTGTTACTGAGGGACACAGAATCGTTACTGAGGGACACAGAATTGTTACTCAGGGACAGACACAGAATTGTTACTCAGGGACACAGAATTGTTACTCAGGGACACAGAATTGTTACTGAGGGACACAGAATTGTTACTCATTGTTACTCAGGGACACAGAATTGTTACTCAGGGACACAGAATTGTTACTGAGGGACACAGAATTGTTACTCATTGTTACTCAGGGACACAGAATTGTTACTGAGGGACACAGAATCGTTACTGAGGGACACAGAATTGTTACTCAGGGACAGACACAGAATTGTTACTCAAGGACACAGAATTGTTACTCAGGGACACAGAATTGTTACTGAGGGACACAGAATTGTTACTGAGGGACACAGAATTGATACTCATTGTTACTCAGGGACACAGAATTGTTACTGAGGGACAGACACAGAATTGTTACTCAGGGACACAGAATCGTTACTCAGGGACACAAAATCGTTACTCAGGGACACAGAATTGTTACTCAGGGACGCAGAATTGTTACTCAGGGACAGACACAGAATTGTTACTCAGGGACACATAATTGTTACTCAGGGACACATAATTGTTACTCAGGGACACAGCATTGTTACTTATTGTTACTCAGGGACACAAAATTGTTACTCAGGGACACAAAATTGTTACTGAGGGACACAGAATTGTTACTCATTGTTACTCAGGGACACAGAATTGTTACTGAGGGACACAGAATCGTTACTGAGGGACACAGAATTGTTACTCATGGACAGACACAGAATTGTTACTCAGGGACACATAATTGTTACTCAGGGACACAGAATTGTTACTGAGGGACACAGAATTGTTACTCATTGTTACTCAGGGATACAGAATTGTTACTCAGGGACACATAATTGTTACTCAGGGACACAGAATTGTTACTCAGGGACAGACACAGAATTGTTACTCAGGGACACAGAATTTTTACTCAGGGACACAGAATTGTTATTCAGGGACAGACACAGAATTGTTTCTCAGGGACACAGAATTGTTACTCAGGGACACAGAATTGTTACTGAGGAACACAGAATCGTTACTGAGGGACACAGAATTGTTACTCAGGGACAGACACAGAATTGTTACTCAGGGACACAGAATTGTTACTCAGGGACACAGAATTGTTACTGAGGGACACAGAATTGTTTCTCATTGTTACTCAGGGACACAGAATTGTTACTCAGGGACACAGAATTGTTACTCAGGGACAGACACAGAATTGTTACTCAGGGACACAGAATTGTTACTCAGGGACACAGAATTGTTACTGAGAGACACAGAATCGTTACGTTATTTTTGGGGTGCTTATAGAATTAAAGAGTATGTCAGAAAACACGCAGTGGAGTGGCAGAGGAGGCAATGTTTTAGGAGCGAGCAGACATGGCAGCAGAGGAAGGGGTCGAGGCAGCACTAGTTGCAGCCAGAGGCCAGTGCTCCTGGTGTCATCCAGCGGTCATGTCTCCACCGACAACCCTGCCGTCATCGATTGGTTGGCTCGGTCGTCTTCCTCTTCCCTGGTCACCTCTGACACCTACAGCCAACGGTCGGTGGGTACGTCAGACACAACCGTTAGGCTTGGCCCGGGAGCAAGCCCACTGAAATCACGTGTCCTCTACCTGCCCCTGTCCTTTGGTGTTCCCTCACCAAGCGAAGTATCGCATGCTGTGGGCTCAGCCCCACTGTACAGTGAGGAAGAGCTAACAGAGGGCGGTCAGGAACGGGGGGAAACATTCGCCTCTTCAGCAGCCAGGCGAAGAAGTACTGGTGAGGAGAGTGGCTCGGTAGCCGGTCTAGAGACAGGTCTGTCTCCTGACCCACACGCAGCTGAGGGGGCTAGTAGTGAGGCGGAGACCCTAATTGATGATGATGAGGCTGATCGCACTTGGCAGCCTCTTCGTCATCAGGCTATTGCTTCCGCATCATCAGGAGAAGAGGGTGCCAGCTTGGCAGCGAGCAAAACAGTCGGTGGGTTGCCCAGGAGGCAGCAGGGTTGCAGCTGTGTCAGTGGAGGCAAACGGCCACGGAGTAGAGCACCAGCTCCACTGCAGCCTACCACCACGGCCAGTAGTGGTGCCGGTGTGCACGGAGGAAGTAGCAGTCAGCCAGTGAGGAGTAGCGGGGGCAAATTTCCTACTCGGCGGTGTGGCAATTTTTCGTCAAGCCGCCCGAGGAAGTAAACGTAGCCGTATGTCGACTATGTGGCCAGAAAGTCAAGCGTGGCCAGGGGGCCCATGTTGGGACTACAGCGTTGCGTCAGCATATGCAGCGTCGCCATTCAGTGGCCTGGGAAAACCGTGATAAAGATACGGCGGTTCTGCCTGCCCCAGCCCCCGCTCCATCACCTGCTCCGTTACTTGCTCCGTCACCCGACGTCAATCCCCCTCTATCAGCCAGTCAAGGCTCCAACACCTCTGCTGAGGGGAGTTGTCGCTCGTTGGCATCTTCCGCTCGTTCAGATGCTCCTTCTCCTGCTACTCCTCTTCACGGATTCCGTCAGCAGTCTTTCTTGGAATCCGTTTCCAAGAGACAACAGTTTGCGAGCACGCACCCGACGGTGCAGAAGCTGAACGTCCTCCTGTCCAAGTTGCTGGTGCTGCAGTCCCTCCCTTTCCAAGTGGTGGACTCAGCACCTTTCCGAAAAATGATGGCTTGTGCCGCGCTGCCGTGGAGAGTGCCAAGCCGGCATTTTTTCGCCAAAAAGGCAGTGCCAGCCCTGCATTCACATGTAGAAGAGATGGTGGGCCAGTCTTTGAGCATGTCGGTCTCTGCCAAAGTGCACGGCAGCGCCGACGTGTGGAGCTGTAACTACGGTCAGGGACAGTACATGTCATTTACGGCCCACTGGGTGAACGTGGTGCCGGCACAGCCGCACCAGCAACTTGGACAGGTCACGCCGCTTTTGCCTCCACGTTTGCATGTCCTTGGTCCAGCAAAGATGTCCGCCTCTACCACCTCTTCTTCCGCCGTGTCCTCAGCCGCCACCCCCGTGCCAAGTCCCATTACCCGACCGGCATATCACATGTGCAGGGCGCAACGGTGTCACGCTGTGCTGCACCTGGTATGCCTTGGCGAACGTAGTCACACAGGGGAGGAACTTCTGAGTGTAATGAACAGAGAAATCGACAGATGGCTGTCTCCGCGCAAACTGAAAATCGGAACCATGTTGACCGACAACGGAAAGAACATGGTGTCTGTTCTGCGTCAAGGAAGGTTGTGCCATGCGCCATGCATGGCTCACATGTTCAATCTGGTTGTCAAGCGGTTCCTAAAATCCACCATCCCACTGCAAGACATCCTTAAAATGTCACGTAAACTTTGCATGCATTTCAGCCATTCCTACAGCGCAAAGCACACCCTCCTTGAGCTGCAGCGGCAGAACAGAATTCCACAGCATCGCCTGATCTGCGACGTTGCAACAAGGTGGAATTCAACCCTACACATGTTAGACCTCCTTTACGAACAGCGAAAGGCCATCACCGATTTCCTGATGTTACAAGCGGATAAAGGTACTCCCCTGTGTAACTTAGATGTCAGCCATTGGCAGCTCATGCGTGACACCTGCCGCTTGCTCAGGCCCTTTGAGGAGGCCACGCTATTCGTGAGTCGGCAGGACTATGGGATGAACGACGTCATTCCTCTGTTGCACGTCCTGGAACAAATGCTGTTAACAATGGCTGGTCAGGGTGCGGTAGACGTGGCGCACAGATCTCAACGCCACATGACCCCTGTGGGGGCAGGACAGGAAGAAGAGGAGGACATTGGTGCTCAGGAATTATTGAGTGAAATGGGTGGTTTTTCCACACAGCGGACAGGAGTGGAGGAGCAGGAGCATCTGGTAGAGGAGGAGGAGGAGACAGAGGACCCAGACGCACCGTGGCAGTATGCTGTGGAGATTGAGGCAGGGAGTCCCTCGCATTCCTTGGCACAAATGGCCCATAGCATGCTCGGTTGCTTGCGTAGCGACAGCCGAATAATAACCATCAGACAGAGGGATGACTTTTGGCTGTCCACCTTGTTGGACCCTCGCTACCGTTCAAAAATGGTGGCCTTTTTCACACCTGCTGAGAGGGAGGCCAAAATAACGTACTATAAAAACTACCTATGTAGTCAGTTGGTCTCTGCCTTTCTGCGCCAACGTCCATCCTCAGACACTGTGGGCCCTGTGCGCTCGCGTTCCGCTGCCATGGCAGCAGGGGAGGGGTGGGGTGGGAGGAGCAGTGGCAGCTCCACCAGCAGCGGCTGCCTCAGTCTGCAGTCGATGATGAGTAGCTTTCTTCACCAGCGCAGTGAGGAAACTACTAACCAGCCGCAGCAGCAGCAGCATCAGGTGGACCTGGAGCAGGACCTCAAACAACAGGCTTGGGCCTACTTGGACAGCACCCTGCCAACCGAGGTAGACAATCCCCTTGACTACTGGGCAACGAAACTTGACCTTTGGCCCCAACTAGCTGAATTTGCCCTTGAAAGGCTGTCATGCCCGGCCAGTAGCGTGGCATCGGAGCGCGTGTTTAGTGCGGCAGGAGGTATTGTAACTCCGCGGAGGACACGACTGTCCACCCAAAGTGTGGAGAGACTCACGTTTGTGAAAATGAATCAGGCGTGGTTTAGTCTGGATTTCAAACCACCAGTTCCTGACACAACTGACTAAATCCGCCATGAATCATGCCCCAAACATGTGCCACTTTCAGGTCTCCTCACACTGCTGGTGGGTTCCATTTTGTCATAGGGTGCTGGCAGATTACGGGCCTCCCATTGCTGCTGCCAGGCCCGTAATCTGCCATGGGCCCCCGTACCGACTCCTCATGCTGCTGCCAGGCCCGTAATCTGTCATGGGCCCCTGTACCGCCTCCTCATGCTGCTGCCAGTTCCAGAGTGTGTCATGGGTCCCTGTACGGCCTCCCATTGCTGCTGTCTCCATCGCCACACTCTGCCATGTGCCACTTTCAGGTCTCCTCACACTGCTGGTGGGTTCCATTTTGTCATAGGGTGCTGTATAGCCTCCCATTGCTGCTGCCGGGCCCCTAATCTGCCATGGGCCCCCGTACCGCCTCCTCATGCTGCTGCCAGGCCCGTAATCTGTCATGGGCCCCTGTACCACCTCCTCATGCTGCTGCCAGGTCCAGAGTGTCTCATGGGTCCCTGTACGGCCTCCCATTGCTGCTGTCTCCATCGCCACACTCTGCCATGTGCCACTTTCAGGTCTCCTCACACTGCTGGTGGGTTCCATTTTGTCATAGGATGCTGTATGGCCTCCCATTGCTGCTGCCAGGCCCGTAATCTGCCATGGGCCCCCGTACCGACTCCTCATGCTGCTGTCAGGCCCGTAATCTGTCATGGGCCCCTGTACCGCCTCCTCATGCTGCTGCCAGGTCCAGAGTGTCTCATGGGTCCCTGTACGGCCTCCCATTGCTGCTGTCTCCATTGCCACACTCTGACATGTGCCACTTTCAGGTCTCCTCACACTGCTGGTGGGTTCCATTTTGTCATAGGGTGCTGTATGGCCTCCCATTGCTGCTGCCAGGCCCGTAATCTGTCATGGGCCCCCGTACCGACTCCTCATGCTGCTGCCAGGCCCGTAATCTGTCATGGGCCCCTGTACCGCCTCCTCATGCTGCTGCCAGGTCCAGAGTGTGTCATGGGTCCCTGTACGGCCTCCCATTGCTGCTGTCTCCATCGCCACACTCTGCCATGTGCCACTTTCCTGTCTCCTCACACTGCTGGTGGGTTCCATTTTGTCATAGGGTGCTGTATGGCCTCCCATTGCTGCTGCCTCCACTGCCACACTGTGGCTCCACACTCTGGTTTTGGCCCCGTGACTGCCCAAATGAGTGAAGTGTGCGGTGATTCTAAGATCGACGGCACTCATCTGCATGTCATACTGACTGACAGTATTATTTCTCTTCCCCAGCAGACTCTAAGGGCATTTAAATTAAAGGTAGAGTGTTCTGCACTAATATAAAGGCTCTCTGAAGCCTAGAAACACCCTTTTATAAGTTAGATTCGCAGCGAATATATTCGACTCGAATCGATTTTTTTCCACGAATTCGCCGAATCAGCCGAATCGAATTTTTGAATAATTCGCTCATCTCTAGTTATAAACATATTTGCACACTTACTTTACATATAAGGATCATCTCCTCAGTTGAGAACTGTGCTCTCGCCATGTCCAAATGCCAATAAAGTTATCAAAATTTTCAACCAACACAAAACCTCCAACCACTTCTCATCCACTTACACTCCCCACATCCAGTTCCGGGTGCGCGCACAAGTGATGACGGACTTCCAGGATAGCCGTTCATGCGCCATGGGGACACCTGTTTGGCGCTTATTTGTGAGCTATCGCGCATTTTTATGCGCGGCTATGATAGCTTTCGCGAATATGTGTTTCTTATTGATTTGTTTTTTTAACCTTGGCTAATATATATTTGTTGCCAAAGGCCAAAAATCAACAAAGTGTGGACTATTTTATTACTGTAAATCGAATTGTAGAAAACCTGTAGCTGGCTGCACAGTGAATGTGACGTATTCATTAGTACATAACAATATTGTGGTGCAAGCGGGTTTTTTTTTTTTTTTTTTGGTTTTGAAAAAGCCAGTTTGCACCCACTTGCATATTCACGCTCTTACAAGCTACATTTGAGCAGATTATATAAGTATACAAAGTAACTATTAAGGTTGTTCATATATTGAACATAAAATAAACACAAAAACATCGGTCAAACATTTATTGATCAAATATATCTTCATTTATTTGGTCAGCAGGAACAAGTAGGTACAGTCAATATCTTGGTGAGTCACAAAAATAGGATTGATGTGGCAAAAATAAAACACTCCTGCTCATAAGAGCTTACAATCTAAAGATACTTCTAATGAACTGTGTGTGCTCAGGTTATAGCAGGAAACAAAGGGGAAGATGAATCAAGTAACATTTTCATGCACATAAGATTTACTTACACAATCACTTAGTATAAAGATCCATTCACAAAAAAAGTCTACAGATCAAAATATCAAGAAAACAAAGCATGTGAAAAAAAACCCCTCCCACCTCTACAAATCCCCTACACATACATTTGTCAGCAGGTTTGTCAGAAAAATGCATTGGAGTCTAAATAAGCAAGCAAAATTAAAACAAGAGCAGATTCTAAACAAAACGATTGACATGTGTGAGGCTTTCAATGCAAAGAGAAAAACACAATCATTGTGCAATAACACACAAACACACTTTACAAGGCCAAAAATATGCCAACATTTCCAGCCCACTTCCAAACACAGCCTGAGTGGTGTCTGGGGCAATTCAGCACAAAATCTCTTCTTCCCCCAAACCACATGGCCTAGTAACAGGCCAAATCACTCCCTACTGCACGTCTTTATATAAGCTAGGTTGTATTTGGAGCATGCCAAACAAGGCCCCACACCCAATTAAGCCACACCCACCACTGACCTTAATTTGGTCAGTGAAAGTGTTTTCACCTGATAAATCCGCTTCCTACCTGCATTAACCCTTGGTATACAGGCCCCACACATCAGAAAGAAATATACAGTGAAATGTACGTGTGCAGCATACAACAGAACATTGAGCAGGGATGTGAAAGGGAACCCCAATTGGAACCTTTATTGCTACTATGGTCACAATTCCCTCCAGATTCTCGCATGAGGTAAGACAGTCACATGACCACATCTTGTATGCAATACTGAAAATGACAAATCGATTTGACTAGTATGGTGAATTTCCCATCAATTGGCAAAACACTCCAGAAATCAAACATCACCAAACATTACACTCTGGGCAAAGCTGATTTACAAATCATGCGACTTACAGTAAAGTTGACCATTTCAATGCAATTTTCAAGACATCTGACACAGATCTCTATGCAAATTGCCACTAAAGTAGTACATGTACTACTATAGAAATCAATGTTTTAAACGCACCCATGTGGTCGCTCTAATAGTATACAATAGGGTGCGACTTTGCAGACGATTTACAACTTGCATGTTGTGCAAATCACATGCCAAGTCTCACTCAATGTACACGCTATTGGAGCGTTCATATTGTTGTGGTTCAAACTTGCCGCAAGTAATAATAGAGTAATGAATACACTACTTTTCATGCAATTTGCTGAGAGATCGGTGTCGAATGTCTTGCAAATGGCACTTGAAATCACCATGTACCCCGACTTTGAAATCATGCAACTTCTATGCAAGTCACATGATGTGACTGTGGTGTCAATAACACCACTTAGAAATCTGCTTTAATGTGACCGGGTAGCCCCCAGTAACATTGTTTGCGATTGCCATGCAATTGGCATGACAGGCGATTTGCAAATCGTAGATCAAGTCGCACCCTATTGGCCACTGTAGGCTCTGTTCACATCCAATTGTATTGTGAACTCGTGCAACTTCACTGTAAGTTGGGCAATTGCCGCATCGGATTAGATGTGACAGTGGTGCTAGCCCCCAGTAACATTGTGTGCAATTTGCCATGCAAAGGGCAAGCTGCTGGCCATGCCAATCGCATGACAAGTCGCATCCAGGGTGTGCAATTTCAGGTGCGATTTGTGAATTGACATCGTACCTGATATTGGATATAATGAATGTGAATGTGAGTGTATTAACATACGCCATTTGTTGCAGCGAGAGTTCAAAGGTATTTGAAAATTTTGGCCATTTATTAGCAATTTAACATCTAGACTCAAATAGAAATCGCAATGCTACACACAATTGAAAACACAACTAGTTAGTAATTCTCTAGAAAACACAGTAAAATTGGTAACTTTAAGAGTAATTTTCAATTGCATATAGTGTGAGCGAAGCAGGAAAATCAACAAAGGAAATAAATCTTTGAAGGCGTGCGGTACCTACCTGCTGGGATAAGGGTCTGCTTTGTATTTGGTGGAAAAATCCATGCCAGTATTTGTGACAAGTTTGATGTGTGGATTCACCAACCAAGTCTTTTCTCTCTCGCTCACTCTTCTGTATGTTTCTCTTTATCACTCTTCAGTATGTATCTCTCGCTCACTCTTTTTCGTCGCACTGGCTCGCTCTTCTCTTTCGCTCACTCTTCTGTATGTCTCTCTTTATCACTCTTCAGTATGTACCTCTTGCTCACTCTTCTTCGTCTCACTGGCTCGCTCTTCTCTCTCGCTCACTCTTCTGAATGTCTCTCTTTATCACTCTTCAGTATGTATCTCTCGCTCACTCTTCTTCGCCTCACTGGCTTGCTCTTCTCTCTCGCTCACTCTTCTGAATGTTTCTCTTTATCAATCTTTAGTATGTATCTCTCGCTCACTCTTCTTCATCTCACTGGCTCGCTCTTCTCTCTCTTCTGTATGTCTCTCTTTATCACTCTTCAGTATGTATCTCTCACTCACTCTTCTTTGTCTCACTGGCTCGCTCTTCTCTCTCGCTCACTCTTCTGTATGTCTCTCTTTATCACTCTTCAGTATGTATCTCTCGCTCACTCTTCTTCGTCTCACTGGCTCGCTCTTCTCTCTCTCTGTCAGCTCTTTGCTTGCCAAATCCTTCACAAAAGTGGATGGAGTGTAAACCATCATTATCAAATCTATTAGTGCTCCAGGCTCTTACCTTATCCCATTGTATGACATTCACATAAGGTGCAGCTTTGAAGGTGTTTCAACAGACAAGGCCTCAATCTAATTCACATTTTAGGGATCATTTAGACAGAAAGCAAAGATGTTGCCAGAACATCTATTTGAAGACAGCCACACACAGAGATCATGCTACTTCCTCGCCGGGGTTGGGATTCAAACCGACAACCCTAGAGTTGTGAGGCAGTAGTGCTAACCACTAATCCACGGAACTACATTGCTAACCTTGCCTGTATTTCTGTGTTGTGAATCAATCCTAGGTCCCTGGGCAAGGTCAGTGTAACTAGCCAGATATCTCCAATGTGACACAAATGTTGTGCTATGTTGCCAATTCAGATGTATGTTGGTTCTATGTATCCAAATACAAAGGATTGCAATACTAATACAGGCGTACCTCAGTTTACCAATGCCTCAGGGAACGTCATATTTGGGGTACAAATGTCAAACCATTTCAGCTGAATGTAAAAAAAAAAAAAGCGTGGGGTCCCCCCTCCCATCCGTACCAAGTCCTTCGGATCTGGTATGGATATTAAGGGGGAACTCCACGCTGAAACTAAAAAAAAAACAGCTTGGGGATCCCCCCAAAATCCATACCAGACCCTTATCTGAGCATGCATCCCGGCAGGTTAGGAAAGGAGGGGGGGACGAGCGAGCACCCCCCCTCCTGAACCATACCAGGCCACATGCCCTCAACATGGGGGGGTGCTTTGGGGCAGGGGGGCTCCCCCCAAAGCACCTTGTCCCCATGTTAATGGGGACAAGGGCCTCTTCCATTAGTGGGATAATTGGTTGGCCATATTTTGGGATTTTAGCATATTTTGTTTACCAGTAAAGTTGGAAATTTTTTGTTCCAAATTTACTGATAAAAAAAATGTGCCAAAATCCCGAAAAACGGCTGACCAATTAACCCACTAACGGCCCGAAAATCGTTCAATTTTTTTTTCAGCAGAAAAAACGGCCGATTTTAGACCCATCTATGGCCTGCTTTAGATGGGTCTAAAATCGTCCACAAAAAAAAATCGTCTGATTTTTGGGCCGTTAGTGGGTTAATTGGTCAGCCATTTTTGGGGATTTTGCAACTTTTTGTAATTGGTAAATTTGGATAACAATTGGCCGATTTTGCAGAACCCACGCTGTTTTTTTTTTGTAAATTTCGACGTGGAGTTCCCCCTTAATATCCATACCAGATCCGAAGGGCTTGGTAAGGATGGGAGGGGGGACCCCACGCTTTTTTTTTTATTATTTATGCAATAAAGGGAATTATTTTACATTCAGCTGTCAGTGGGGAACCCCAAGCATGTGACATGGGGCGGGTCACTGGGATGATGTCCCCGGCTGGCCCCGCCCCATACCTATATAAGACATGTCAGCAAGCTTTTTCTTCACAAGGCTGGAAGCTTCGGACGGGAGCTGAACTTTTTTTTTTTTCCTTTTTTCGGGTCGCCGTTGCGATTGACGTTGGATCTACTTCGGGGGACATTGTTTTAATAAAGGACTTGTCAAAGACCCTGTACTGTGTTTTTTTTTACACCACACTTAGTTTTTTTGTGAATGAGTCTTCGGACCGTGTACCGCAGAATCCTTCATGAAGGGGGGGGGGCCGGGATCTGGGGACAAGGTGCTTTGGGGGGGGGAGCCCCCCTGCCCCAAAGCACCCCCCCATGTTGAGGGCATGTGGCCTGGTATGGTTCAGGAGGGGGGGGGCGCTCGCTCGTCCCCCCCCTTTCCTGACCTGCCGGGCTGCATGCTCGGATAAGAGTCTGGTATGGATATTGAGGGGGACCCACGCTGTTTTTTTAAAAAATTTCAGCGTGGAGTTCCCCCTTAATATCCATACCAGACCTGAAGGGCTTGGTATGGATGAAAGGGGGGACCCACGCTGTTTTTTTTTTTTTTTTTTTTTATTGCAGACCTTTATTTTTACATTCAGCTGTATAAATAAATATTATCTAGACCTTCAAAATCAGTAAAATCATTACAGAAATAATTATAAAGGATAAGAAACAAAAATAGAATCACTAGAACTAAGGAAATCTAATTAGATTACATGAAGATATGCCGAGTGCTGTTTATTAAACACAGTAGTCACGACCGAGTTTCGGCTGTCAGAGGAATCCACATTAAGATTCACTATTAGTCAGTGGCTAAAAAACAAACGCCCATGGCAGATGTCTAAAATGTGTTCTGCACATGCTCAGTTCTATCTGCCAAAGACACTGCACGGGCGTCTAGATTTTTACTGTGTCGATTTCCTTGAAAAAAACGATTTTTAACACATTCTTAATTTTTTTGGAAATAGCAGATATTGTTTAAAGTGAAGTCCTGATATTTGGCAAAGCAAATTTCTAAGTGAACATGTCTCTGCAGTGATTTTTCATGGTGTTAGACGTGCTTCTTAGCAAGTCTGCTTTGTGAGTCTGATTTCCGGACATGTGTCTTTTTGTGAATTAGATTGGGCATCTGCTTATGGGCGCTGGTCAATAGTGAATTTGGTTACAGGGTAAAAAATAGACGGTCGCCCATGAAAATTGGGCGTTCGCCCACGAATATGCGCCCACGCCCAATAGTGAATCAGGGTCATTATGTCTCCTCCTAACTGCCTAATCCCCTAAAATCCTGCACTACTGCACCAAAATTGGTTCATGTTCAGCGAGCGGTACTGCCTGTCAAACACGATGTGGAAAATTTTTGCTGAATGTGTGTATATCCCATTCAGTAGTAAAAACATGGCTCAACCTCCTGTTTTTACTGGCTCCACCCCCTCAAACTGTAAACAAGGCCCTAGGGGCTCAATCAAGTGAATGGATGGAGGGTGGTAAAGGCAAACAATTGAGCCCCATTTTTTCCTCAATCACTCAGTTGGTGACTACCACTTATCGTAGAGGCCACATCAAGGTGAATTCTCTGACATGGAGGGATGCCCCCATATTTAATGACAACATGGACAAATGCCTCAAGGTCTTGTTTCATGTGAGTCAAATAACATATTGGATTGTATACATGTGCAATTCAGTTTGTTCAAATTCATTTTTCAGATAAAAATTTAATTTTTGGAGATTCCAATGTATCCAAATTCCTGAATGAACTTAGGAATGAATCGCAACAAACAAATCCGAAAATTTTTTTCGAACAAATCCGGAGTGACATGTCCCGTGGAGAGACACTCGCACAAATCACACAATGACCCCCTCATGTTAACAACATATGGCTTGGTATGGTCCAGGAGAAGGGGAAGGTGCTCACTTGCCCCCACCTTTTATAGCTGTTTGCTTGGATAAAGGTCTGGTACAGACTTTGGGGGGGACCCCTTGGCATTTTTTTTTATTAATTTGGCTTGGGGTTCCCCTTAAAATTCATACCTGACCTAAGAGTCTGGTATAGATTTTGTGGGGAACCCCACACCTTTTTTTAAAAACATTTTGGCATGGGGTTCTCCTCAAAGTCCATACTAGACCAAAAGGGCCCTCATGCTTTTTTTTTTTAAATTCTTTTTTAACCACATTCGCACTGCCCTATAGCAGAAATGCTGCTACAGGGCGGCAGGGCTGCGCAAAATCATGTGTATATATATATATATATATATGTGTGATTTAGCATTTTCAGGTAGGGGGTGCGCATCCTATCCATGCCAACATTGGCGGCCTCAGCTGTTGATCACCAGGTCCCGGCTGGTTATTCTCCACCCACACCCGGTGATCGCCGAGTATCACTGATGGGGAAGAGACCTGTATGTAAACAATACAGATCTCTCCCCTGTCAGCTCCTGCACATTGCTATGTATTGCTGTGATAGCAGAGCAATACAAAGCATTGTGCTAACTCAGTGAAACACCCACAGCACACAGTAAAACAGCACACAGTTAACCCTTTGATCACCCTGGATGTTAACCTCTTTCTGCCCAGTGCCATTCGTTTTTGATTTTATTTTTTTATTTTTTTTTACTGGACATGTTTAATAGCAAAAAGTAAAAAATATAGTTTTTTTCTCAAAATTGTCAGTCTTTATTTGTTTATAGCATAAAAAATAAAAAACACAGAGGCGATCAAATACCACCAAAAGAAAGTCCCATTTGTGGGAAAAAAAGGACATAAATTTCATTGGGTGCAGTATTGCATTGTTAGTTAAAGTAACGCAGCTCCGTATTGCGAAAAATGTCCTGGTCAGGAAGGGGGGTAAATCTTCTGGAGGATTCCAGCACTTTTGGGGACAGACTAAAACATTTAGTGTGAGAATGGCTTAATGTAGCTTAACGTGTAATAAACTGCCTAAATCTCGATCAACTGACTTGACTTGAAACATAGCCCAAGTTGTCAAGATCCCAAAGATGTCTAGAAGTTTCATAGATTTTGGCCTGCCACAAAGAAAATGGGGGGCGTTAAGCTTGTTTTGTGGGGAGCTTAATGTGGGTTAACGTACAAAAAAGAGCTTAGACGTTTACCAATTTCACCCAAACTTCACACAATAGAAGACTCTATCTATGGCAACATACAGTCAGGTCCATAAATATTGGGACATCAACACAATTCTAACATTTTTGGCTCTATACACCACCACAATGGATTTGAAATGAAACAAACAAGATGTGCTTTAACTGCAGACTGTCAGCTTTAATCTGAGGGTATTTACATCCAAATCAGGTGAACGGTGTAGGAATTACAACAGTTTGCATACGTGCCTCCCGCTTGTTAAGGGACCAAAAGTAATGGGACAGAATAATAATCATAAATCATACTTTCACTTTTTAATACTTGGTTGCAAATCCTTTGCAGTCATTTACAGCCTGAAGTCTGAAACGCATACACATCACCAGACGCTGGGATTCATCCCTGGTGATGCTCTGCCAGGCCTCTACTGCAACTGTCTTCAGTTCCTGCTTGTTCTTGGGGCATTTTCCCTTCAGTTTTGTCTTCAGCAAGTGAAATGCATGCTCAATCGGATTCAGGTCAGGTGATTGACTTGGCCATTGCATAACATTCCACTTCTTTCCCTTAAAAAACTCTTTGGTTGCTTTTGCAGTATGCTTTGGGTCATTGTCCATCTGCACTGTGAAGCAGCGTCCAATGAGTTCTGAAGCATTTAGCTTAATATGAGCAGATAATATTGCCCAAAACACTTCAGAATTCATCCTGCTGCTTTTGTCAGCAGTCACATCAATAAATACAAGAGAACCAGTTCTATTGGCAGCCATACATGCCCACGCTATGACACTACCACCACCATGACACTACCACCACGATGCTTCACTGATGAGGTGATATGCTTAGGATCATGAGCAGTTCCTTTCCTTCTCCATACTCTTCTCTTCCCATCACTCTGGTACAAGTTGATCTTGGTCTCATCTGTCCATAGGATGTTGTTCCAGAACTGTGAAGGTTTTTTTAGATGTCGTTTGGCAAACTTTAATCTGGCCTTCCTGTTTTTGAGGCTCACCAATGGTTTCCATCTTGTGGTGAACCCTCAGTATTCACTCTGGTGAAGTCTTCTCTTGATTGTTGACTTTGACACACATACACCTACCTCCTGGAGAGTGTTCTTGATCTGGCCAACTGTTGTGAAGGGTGTTTTCTTCACCAGGGAAAGAATTCTTCGGTCATCCACCACAGTTGTTTTCCGTGGTCTCCTGGGTCTTTCAGATCATTTGGATCATTTGGTAAATCACACCAAAAGTTATTCATGTTAAAGTGATTCTAAAGGCTCGGGTATTTTTTGCATAAAAATAACAAATGTGATACTTACCTCCTTTGTTGTAGTTGGATTTGCACAAAGCAGTCAGCATCCTCCTCTTCTCAGGTCTCTCTTTTGTGCTCCTGGTCCCTCCCTCCTTTTCAGTGCCCCCACAGCAAGCAGCCTGCTATGGAGGCAACTGAGCTGTGTCACAGCTCCGTGTGTCCATTCAGACACAGAGCTCTGACAAAGCCCCATCCCCTCTATCCTCTGATTGGCTAGCTGACTTTGATTGACAGCAGTAGGAGCCCATGGCACCACTGCTTTGTCTCAGCCACTCAGGAATGAGAAACTCGGAAGGCTGAGAAAGTCATGGTGATCGCTGGAGAGAGAGGGAGCTAAGGTAAGTGTTAGGGGGCTCAGGGGGGCTGCTGCACACAGAAGGCTTTTTATCTTAATGCATAGAATGCATTAAGATGAAAAACCTTCTGCCTTTACAACCACTTTAAGCTATATTTTACAGTGCTAAAACATGTAATGTAAACAGCTTAATGTAAAAAGAGCTTAACGTACCATAATGTGCCTAAATCTCAATCAATTGACTTGAAACGTTGCACAGCCCAAGTGCTCAACTTCCCAAACATGTCCTAGAAGTTTTTTGGGTTTTGATCTCCCACAAAGCAAGTGAGTGACATTAAGCTTGTGTAGCCCCTACTGTAGCGTGGAACAGCCAATGGGGGAATATTATGAGTGTGTGTTTGTTGCTCACCAGCCAGTTACTGGGGTTTCTTGGCTTGTGGTGCATGCTTGGGAAGTGCATACTTCAAAGTTTCAAATACCAGTCAATATTGGCACAAAACCTTCAGGCGTCTGCTAGAAAGCTGAACATGAAGAGGAACTTCATCTTTCAGCATGACAACAACCCAAAGCATACATCCAAATCAAAGGAATGCCTTCTCCAGAAGATGATTAAAGTTTTAGAATGGCCCAGCTAGAGCCCAGACCTGAATCTGATTGAAAATCTGTGGGGTGATCTGAAGAGGGCTATGCACAGGAGATGCCTTCACAATCTGACATATTTCAAGAGTTTTTGCAAAGAAGAGTGGGCAAATATTGCAAAGTCAAGATGTGCCATGCTGATAGACTCATATCCAAAAAGACTGAGTGCTGTAATAACATGAAAAGATGCTTCAAAGTATGCACACTTACGCAACCATATTATTTTAGTTTTTCTATTTACTTCTCTCCACAGAAAAGATTCCAGTACATTTTTCAACTGAGTTGTTTTACAGTTTATAGGTCACATTAAAGGTGGAAATTTTTCTGTCTCATTTTCTTACATCACAGAAACCTGACTTTTTTAACAGTGGTATGTCAACTTTCTATATCCAATGTATATGTTCATGAGAATTGCTACGTGCTCAATCATAGTACAGTCTACCTCCAGGCCAAAATCTATGAAACTTCTAGGACATGTTTGGGATTAGAGATGAGCGAAGTATTCAAAAATTCGATTCGACTGATTCGGCGAATTCGTGGAAAAAAATTGATTCGAGTCGAATATATTCGCGGTGAATTTAACTTAAAAAAGGGTGTTTCTAGGCTTCAGAGAGACTTAATATTAGTGCAGAACACTGTACCTTTAATTTAAATGCCCTTGGAGTCTGCTGGGGAAGAGAAATAATACTGTCAGTCAGTATGACATGCAGATGAGTGCCGTCGATCTTAGAATCACCGCACACTTCACTCATTTGGCCAGTCACGGGGCCAAAACCAGTGTTTGGAGCCACAGTGTGGCGGTGGAGGCAGCAGCAATGGGAGGCCATACAGCACCCTATGACAAAATGGAAACCAGCAGGAGTGTGAGGAGACCTGAAAGTGGCACATGGCAGAGTGGGAGCAATGGGAGGCGGTACAGGGACCCATGACACACTGTGGACCCAGCAGCAGCGTGACCAGGCGGTACGGGGGCCCATGGCAGATTTGGGGCCTGGCAGCACCTATGGGAGGCCTGTAATCTGCCAGCAACCTATGACAAAATGGAAACCAGCAGTAGTGTGAGGAGACCTGAAAGTGGCACATGGCAGAGTGGGAGCAATGGGAGGCGGTACAGGGACCCATGACACACTGTGGACCCACAGCAGCGTGACCAGGCGGTACGGGGGCCCATGGCAGATTTGGGGCCTGGCAGCACCTATGGGAGGCCTGTAATCTGCCAGCAACCTATGACAAAATGGAAACCAGCAGGAGTGTGAGGAGACCTGAAAGTGGCACATGGCACAGTGTGGCGATGGAGACAACAGCAATGGGAGGCGGTACAGGGACCCATGACACACTGTGGAACCAGCAGCAGCGTGACGAGGCGGTACGGGGGCCCATGGCAGATTTGGGGCCTGGCAGCACCTATGGGAGGCCTGTAATCTGCCAGCAACCTATGACAAAATGGAAACCAGCAGGAGTGTGAGGAGACCTGAAAGTGGCACATGGCAGAGTGGGAGCAATGGGAGGCGGTACAGGGACCCATGACACACTGTGGACCCAGCAGCAGCGTGACCAGGCGGTACGGGGGCCCATGGCAGATTTGGGGCCTGGCAGCACCTATGGGAGGCCTGTAATCTGCCAGCAACCTATGACAAAATGGAAACCAGCAGGAGTGTGAGGAGACCTGAAAGTGGCACATGGCAGAGTGTGGCGATAGAGACAGCAGCAATGGGAGGCCGTACAGGGACCCATGACACACTGTGGACCCAGCAGCAGCGTGACGAGGCGGTACAGGGGCCCATGGCAGATTTGGGGCCTGGCAGCACCTATGGGAGGCCTGTAATCTGCCAGCAACCTATGACAAAATGGAAACCAGCAGGAGTGTGAGGAGACCTGAAAGTGGCACATGGCAGAGTGTGGCGATGGAGACAGCAGCAATGGGAGGCCGTACAGGGACCCATGACACACTCTGGACCTGGCAGCAGCATGAGGAGGCGGTACAGGGGCCCATGGCAGATTACGGGCCTGGCAGCAGCAATGGGAGGCCCGTAATCTGCCAGCACCCTATGACAAAATGGAACCCACCAGCAGTGTGAGGAGACCTGAAAGTGGCACATGGCAGAGTGTGGCGATAGAGACAGCAGCAATGGGAGGCCGTACAGGGACCCATGACACACTGTGGACCCAGCAGCAGCGTGACGAGGCGGTACGGGGGCCCATGGCAGATTTGGGGCCTGGCAGCACCTATGGGAGGCCTGTAATCTGCCAGCAACCTATGACAAAATGGAAACCAGCAGGAGTGTGAGGAGACCTGAAAGTGGCACATGGCAGAGTGTGGCGATGGAGACAGCAGCAATGGGAGGCCGTACAGGGACCCATGACACACTGTGGACCTGGCAGCAGCGTGAGGAGGCGGTACAGGGGCCCATGGCAGATTAGGGGCCTGGCCGCAGCAATGTGAGGCACGTAATCTGCCAGCATCCTATGACAAAATGAAACACACCAGCAGTGTGAGGAGACCTGAAAGTGGCACATGGCATGACACACTGTGGACCTTGCAGCAGCGTGAGGAGGTGGTACAGGGGCCCATGGCAGATTAGGGGCCTGGCCGCAGCAATGTGAGGCCCGTAATCTGCCAGCATCCTATGACAAAATGGAACCCAGCAGCAGTGTGAGGAGACCTGAAAGTGGCACATGGCATGACACACTGTGGACCTGGCAGCAGCATGAGGAGGCGGTACGGGGGCCCATGGCAGATTAGGGGCCTGGCAGCAGCAATGGGAGGCGGTACAGGGACCCATGAGACACTGTGGACCTTGCAGCAGCGTGAGGAGGCGGTACAGGGGCCCATGGCAGATTAGGGGCCTGGCAGCAGCTATGGGAGGCCCGTAATCTGCCAGCACCCTATGTCAAAAAATTGAACACACCAGCAGTGTGAGGAGACCTGAAAGTGGCACATGGCATGAGAGACTCTGGACCTGGCAGCAGCATGAGGAGGCGGTATAGGGGCCCATGGCAGATTAGGGGCCTGGCAGCAGCTATGGGAGGCCCGTAATCTGCCAGCACCCTATGTCAAAAAATTGAACACACCAGCAGTGTGTGAGGAGACCTGAAAGTGGCACATGGCATGAGAGACTCTGGACCTGGCAGCAGCATGGGGAGGCAGTATAGGGGCCCATGGCAGATTAGGGGCCTGGCAGCAGCTATAGGAGGCCCGTAATCTGCCAGCACCCTATGTCAAAAAATTGAACACACCAGCAGTGTGAGGAGACCTGAAAGTGGCACATGGCATGAGAGACTCTGGACCTGGCAGCAGCATGAGGAGGCGGTATAGGGGCCCATGGCAGATTAGGGGCCTGGCAGCAGCTATGGGAGGCCCGTAATCTGCCAGCACCCTATGTCAAAAAATTGAACACACCAGCAGTGTGAGGAGACCTGAAAGTGGCACATGGCATGAGAGACTCTGGACCTGGCAGCAGCATGAGGAGGCGGTATAGGGGCCCATGGCAGATTAGGGGCCTGGCAGCAGCTATGGGAGGCCCGTAATCTGCCAGCACCCTATGTCAAAAAATTGAACACACCAGCAGTGTGTGAGGAGACCTGAAAGTGGCACATGGCATGAGAGACTCTGGACCTGGCAGCAGCATGAGGAGGCGGTATAGGGGCCCATGGCAGATTAGGGGCCTGGCAGCAGCTATGGGAGGCCCGTAATCTGCCAGCACCCTATGTCAAAAAATTGAACACACCAGCAGTGTGAGGAGACCTGAAAGTGGCACATGGCAGGGGCATGATTCATGGCGGATTTAGTCAGTTGTGTCAGGAACTGGTGGTTTGAAATCCAGACTAATCCACGCCTGATTCATTTTCCCAAACGTGAGTCTCTCCACACTTTGGGTGGACAGTCGTGTCCTCCGCGGAGTTACAATACCTCCTGCCGCACTAAACACGTGCTCCGATGCCACGCTACTGGCCGGGCATGACAGCCTTTCAAGGGCAAATTCAGCTAGTTGGGGCCAAAGGTCAAGTTTCGTTGCCCAGTAGTCAAGGGGATTGTCTACCTCGGTTGGCAGGGTGCTGTCCAAGTAGGCCCAAGCCTGTTGTTTGAGCTCCTGCTCCAGGTCCACCTGATGCTGCTGCTGCTGCGGCTGGTTAGTAGTTTCCTCACTGGTGAAGAAAACTACTCATCATCGACTGCAGACTGAGGCAGCCGCTGCTGGTGGAGCTGCCACTGCTCCTACCACCCCACCCCTCCCCTGCTGCCATGGCAGCGGAATGCGAGCGCACAGGGCCCACAGTGTCTGAGGATGGACATTGGCGCAGAAAGGCAGAGACCAACTGACTACATAGGTGGTTTTTATAGTACGTAATTTTGGCCTCCCTCTCAGCAGGTGTGAAAAAGGCCACCATTTTGGAACGGTAGCGAGGGTCCAACAAGGTGGACAGCCAAAAGTCATCCCTCTGTCTGATGGTTATTATTCGGCTGTCGCTACGCAAGCAACCGAGCATGCTATGGGCCATTTGTGCCAAGGAATGCAAGGGACTGCCTGCCTCCATCTCCACAGCATACTGCCACGGTGCGTCTGGGTCCTCTGTCTCCTCCTCCTCCTCCTCTACCAGATGCTCCTGCTCCTCCACTCCTGTCCGCTGAGTGGAAAAACCACCCATTTCACTCAATAATTCCTGAGCACAAATGTCCTCCTCTACCTCCTCCTCTTCTTCCTGTCCTGCCCCCACAGGGGTCATGTGGCGTTGAGATCTGTGCGCCACGTCTACCGCACCCTGACCAGCCATTGTTAACAGCATTTGTTCCAGGACGTGCAACAGAGGAATGACGTCGTTCATCCCATAGTCCTGCCGACTCACGAATAGCGTGGCCTCCTCAAAGGGCCTGAGCAAGCGGCAGGTGTCACGCATGAGCTGCCAATGGCTGACATCGAAGTTACACAGGGGAGTACCTTTATCTGCTTGTAACATCAGGAAATCGGTGATGGCCTTTCGCTGTTCGTAAAGGCGGTCTAACATGTGTAGGGTTGAATTCCACCTTGTTGCAACGTCGCAGATCAGGCGATGCTGTGGAATTCCGTTCTGCCGCTGCAGCTCAAGGAGGGTGTGCTTTGCGCTGTAGGAATGGCTGAAATGCATGCAAAGTTTACGTGACATTTTAAGGATGTCTTGCAGTGGGATGGTGGATTTTAGGAACCGCTTGACAACCAGATTGAACACGTGAGCCATGCATGGCCCATGGCACAACCTTCCTTGACGCAGAGCAGACACCATGTTCTTTCCGTTGTCGGTCAACATGGTTCCGATTTTCAGTTTGCGCGGAGACAGCCATCTGTCGATTTCTCTGTTCATTACACTCAGAAGTTCCTCCCCTGTGTGACTACGTTCGCCAAGGCATACCAGGTGCAGCACAGCGTGACACCGTTGCGCCCTGCACATGTGATATGCCGGTCGGGTAATGGGACTTGGCACGGGGGTGGCGGCTGAAGACACGGCGGAAGAAGAGGTGGTAGAGGCGGACATGTTTGCTGGACCAAGGACGTGCAAACGTGGAGGCAAAAGCGTCGTGACCTGTCCAAGTTGCTGGTGCGGCTGTGCCGGCACCACGTTCACCCAGTGGGCCGTAAATGACATGTACTGTCCCTGACCGTAGTTACAGCTCCACACGTCGGCGCTGCCGTGCACTTTGGCAGAGACCGACATGCTCAAAGACTGGCCCACCATCTCTTCTACATGTGAATGCAGGGCTGGCACTGCCTTTTTGGCGAAGAAATGACGGCTTGGCACTCTCCACCGCGGCGCGGCACAAGCCATCATTTCTCGGAAAGGTGCTGAGTCCACCAGTTGGAAAGGGAGGGACTGCAGCACCAGCAACTTGGACAGGAGGACGTTCAGCTTTTGCACCGTCGGGTGCGTGCTCGCAAACTGTTGTCTCTTGGAAACGGATTCCAAGAAAGACTGCTGACGGAATCCGTGAAGAGGAGTAGCAGGAGAAGGAGCATCTGAACGAGCGGAAGATGCCAACGAGTGACAACTCCCCTCAGCAGAGGTGTTGGAGCCTTGACTGGCTGATAGAGGGCGATTGACGTCGGGTGACGGAGCAAGTAACGGAGCGGGTGATGGAGCGGGGGCTGGGTCAGGCAGAACTATCTTTATCACGGTTTTCCCAGGCCACCAAATGGCGACGCTGCATATGCTGACGCAACGCTGTAGTCCCAACATGGGCCCCCTGGCCACGCTTGACTTTCTGGCCACATAGTCGACATACGGCTACGTTTACTTCCTCGGGCGGCTTGACGAAAAATTGCCACACCGCCGAGTAGGAAACTTTGCCCCCGCTACTCCTCACTGGCTGACTGCTACTTCCTCCGTGCACACTGGCACCACTACTGGCCGTGGTGGTAGGCTGCAGTGGAGCTGGTGCTCTACTCCGTGGCCGTTTGGCTCCACTGACACTGCTGCGACCCTGCTGCCTCCTGGGCAACCCACTGACTGTTTCGCTCGCTGCCAAGCTGGCACCCTCTTCTCCTGATGATGCGGAAGAAATTGCCTGATGACGACGAGGCTGCCAAGTGCGATCAACCTCCTCATCATCAAGTAGGGTCTCCGCTTCACTACTAGCCCCCTCGGCTGCGTGTGGGTCAGGAGACAGACCTGTCTCTAGACCGGCTACCGAGCCACTCTCCTCGCCAGTACTTCTTCGCCTGGCTGCTGAAGAGGCGGATGTCTCCCCCCGTTCCTGACCGCCCTCTGTTAGCTCTTCCTCACTGTACAGTGGGGCTGAGCCCACAGCATGCGATACTTCGCTTGGTGAGGGAACACCAAAGGACAGGGGCAGGTAGAGGACACGTGATTTCAGTGGGCTTGCTCCCGGGCCATGCCAACTAACGGTTGTGTCTGACGTACCCACCGACCGTTGGCTGTAGGTGTCAGAGGTGACCTGGGAAGAGGAAGACGACCGAGCCAACCAATCGATGACGGCAGGGTTGTCGGTGGAGACACGACCGCTGGATGACACCGGGAGCACTGGCCTCTGGCTGCGACTAGTGCTGCCTCGACCCCTTCCTCTGCTGCCACGTCTGCTCGCTCCTAAAACATTGCCTCCTCTGCCACTCCTCTGCATGTTGTCTGACATACTCTTTAATTCAACGATTCTGTGTCCCTGAGTAACAATTCTGTGTCCCTGAGTAACAATTCTGTGTCTGTCCCTGAGTAACAGTTCTGTGGCCCTGAGTAACAATTCTGTGTCCCTCAGTAACAATTCTGTGTCCGAGTAACGTTTCTGTGGCCCTAAGTAACGGTTCTGTGGCCCTCAGTAACAATTCTGTGTCCCTCAGTAACAATTCTGTGTCTGTCCCTGAGTAACAATTCTGTGGCCCTAAGTAACGTTTCTGTGGCCCTAAGTAACGGTTCTGTGGCCCTCAGTAACAATTCTGTGTCCCTGAGTAACGTTTCTGTGGCCCTAAGTAACGGTTCTGTGGCCCTCAGTAACAATTCTGTGGCCCTCAGTAACAATTCTGTGTCTTTCCCTGAGTAACAATTCTGTGGCCCTAAGTAACGTTTCTGTGGCCCTAAGTAACGGTTCTGTGGCCCTCAGTAACAATTCTGTGTCCCTGACTAACGTTTCTGTGGCCCTAAATAATGGTTCTGTGGCCCTCAGTAACAATTCTGTGGCCCTCAGTAACAATTCTGTGTCTGTCCCTGAGTAACAATTCTGTGGCCCTAAGTAACATTTCTGTGGCCCTCAGTAACAATTCTGTGTCCCTGAGTAACGTTTCTGTGGCCCTAAGTAACGGTTCTGTGACCCTCAGTAACAATTCTGTGGTCCTCAGTAACAATTCTGTGTCTGTCCCTGAGTAACAATTCTGTGGCCCTAACTAACGTTTCTGTGGCCCTAAGTAACGGTTCTGTGGCCCTCAGTAACAATTCTGTGTCCCTGAGTAACGTTTCTGTGGCCCTGAGTAACAATTCTGTGTCTGTCCCTGAGTAACAATTCTGTGGCCCTGAGTAACAATTCTGTGTCCCTCAGTAACAATTCTGTGTCCGAGTAACGTTTTTGTGGCCCTAAGTAACGGTTCTGTGGCCCTCAGTAACAATTCTGTGTCCCTCAGTAACAATTCTGTGTCTGTCCCTGAGTAACAATTCTGTGGCCCTAACTAACGTTTCTGTGGCCCTAAGTAACGGTTCTGTGGCCCTCAGTAACAATTCTGTGTCCCTGAGTAACGTTTCTGTGGCCCTAAGTAACGGTGCTGTGGCCCTCAGTAACAATTCTGTGGCCCTCAGTAACAATTCTGTGTCCCTGAGTAACGGTTCTGTGGCCCTAAGTAAAGGTTCTGTGGCCCTCAGTAACAATTCTGTGGCCCTCAGTAACAATTCTGTGTCTGTCCCTGAGTAACAATTCTGTGGCCCTAACTAACGTTTCTGTGGCCCTAAGTAATGGTTCTGTGGCCCTCAGTAACAATTCTGTGTCCCTGAGTAACGTTTCTGTGGCCCTCAGTAACAATTCTGTGGCCCTCAGTAACAATTCTGTGTCCCTGAGTAACGGTTCTGTGGCCCTAAGTAAAGGTTCTGTGGCCCTCAGTAACAATTCTGTGGCCCTCAGTAACAATTCTGTGTCTGTCCCTGAGTAACAATTCTGTGGCCCTAACTAACGTTTCTGTGGCCCTAAGTAATGGTTCTGTGGCCCTCAGTAACAATTCTGTGTCCCTGAGTAACGTTTCTGTGGCCCTAAGTGACGGTTCTGTGGCCCTCAGTAACAATTCTGTGGCCCTCAGTAACAATTCTGTGTCTGTCCCTGAGTAACAATTCTGTGGCCCTAACTAACGTTTCTGTGGCCCTAAGTAACGATTCTGTGGCCCTCAGTAACAATTCTGTGTCCCTGAGTAACGTTTCTGTGGCCCTAAGTAACGGTTCTGTGGCCCTCAGTAACAATTCTGTGGCCCTCAGTAACAATTCTGTGTCTGTCCCTGAGTAACAATTCTGTGGCCCTAACTAACGTTTCTGTGGCCCTAAGTAACGGTTCTGTGGCCCTCAGTAACAATTCTGTGTCCCTGAGTAACGTTTCTGTGGCCCTAAGTAACGGTTCTGTGGCCCTCAGTAACAATTCTGTGGCCTTCAGTAACAATTCTGTCTGTCCCTGAGTAACAATTCTGTGGCCCTAACTAACGTTTCTGTGGCCCTAAGTAACAGTTCTGTGGCCCTCAGTAACAATTCTGTGTCCCTGAGTAACGTTTCTGTGGCCCTCAGTAACAATTCTGTGGCCCTCAGTAACAATTCTGTGTCTGTCCCTGAGTAACAATTCTGTGGCCCTAACTAACGTTTCTGTGGCCCTAAGTAACGGTTCTGTGGCCCTCAGTAACGGTTCTGTGTCCCTGAGTAATGTTTCTGTGGCCCTAAGTAACGGTTCTGTGGCCCTCAGTAACAATTCTGTGGCCCTCAGTAACAATTCTGTGTCTGTCCCTGAGTAACAATTCTGTGGCCCTAACTAACGTTTCTGTGGCCCTAAGTAACAGTTCTGTGGCCCTCAGTAACAATTCTGTGTCCCTGAGTAACGTTTCTGTGGCCCTAAGTAACGGTTCTGTGGCCCTCAGTAACAATTCTGTGGCCCTCAGTAACAATTCTGTGTCTGTCCCTGAGTAACAATTCTGTGGCCCTAACTAACGTTTCTGTGGCCCTAAGTAACGATTCTGTGGCCCTCAGTAACAATTCTGTGTCCCTGAGTAACGTTTCTGTGGCCCTAAGTAACGGTTCTGTGGCCCTCAGTAACAATTCTGTGTCTGTCCCTGAGTAACAATTCTGTGGCCCTAACTAACGTTTCTGTGGCCCTAAGTAACAGTTCTGTGGCCCTCAGTAACAATTCTGTGTCCCTGAGTAACGTTTCTGTGGCCCTCAGTAACAATTCTGTGGCCCTCAGTAACAATTCTGTGTCTGTCCCTGAGTAACAATTCTGTGGCCCTAACTAACGTTTCTGTGGCCCTAAGTAACGGTTCTGTTGCCCTCAGTAACAATTCTGTGTCCCTGAGTAACGTTTCTGTGGCCCTAAGTAACGGTTCTGTGGCCCTCAGTAACAATTCTGTGGCCCTCAGTAACAATTCTGTGTCGGTCCCTGAGTAACAATTCTGTGGCCCTAACTAACGTTTCTGTGGCCCTAAGTAACAGTTCTGTGGCCCTCAGTAACAATTCTGTGTCCCTGAGTAACGTTTCTGTGGCCCTAAGTAACAATTCTGTGGCCCTCAATAACAATTCTGTGTCTGTCCCTGAGTAACAATTCTGTGGCCCTAACTAACGTTTCTGTGGCCGTAAGTAACGATTCTGTGGCCCTCAGTAACAATTCTGTGGCCCTGAGTAACGTTTCTGTGGCCCTCAGTAACGGTTCTGTGGCCCTCAGTTACAATTCTGTGTCTGTCCCTGAGTAACAATTCTGTGGCCCTAACTAACGTTTCTGTGGCCCTAAGTAACGATTCTGTGGCCCTCAGTAACAATTCTGTGTCCCTGACTAACGTTTCTCTGTCCCTAAGTAACGTTTCTCTGTCCCTAAGTAACGTTTCTGTGGCCCTAACTCTGTCCCTAATACAGAGCGGTCTGCCTCTCTTGAATGACTGGAGGCAAATGGAGAATTCTAAAATGGCCGCCATTTATAGCTCGACCATTACACAGTGCTGGCTGGCTGGCTGCTGATTGGCTAATGCGATCACGTCATTAATGAATGCATTATGGGTCAGCGCGCCTTGTCTGCGCGCCTTCCCAGACATCCCCGCTCCGTCGCCGCACATGTCGCCGCCATTTTAGGAAAATTTTTTCCAATATTCGAAACGAATTCCACTTCGCCTACTTCGATTCGCTCATCTCTATTTGGGATGTTGAGATCTTGGGCTGTGCAAAGTTTCAAGTCAATTGATTAGGATTTAAGCACATTATGGTACTTTAAGCTCTTTTTACGTTAAGCTGTTTACATTGTTTTAGCATTGTAGAATATAGTTTAATGTGAATACCTTTTGGTGTCATTTACCAAATGATCTGAAATGTTCAGAATATGTTTACATAGATAGAGTCTTCTATTGTGTGAAGTTTGGGTGAAATTGGTAAACGTCTAAGCTCTTTTTTGTACGTTAAGCCACATTAAGCTCCCCAAAAAACAAGCTTAATGTCCCCCATTTTCTTTGTGGCTGGCCAAAATCTATGAAACTTCTAGAACATGTTTAGGATGTTGAGCTCTTGGGCTGTGCAAAGTTTCAAGTCAATTGATTGAGAATTATGCAGTTTATTACACGTTAAGATACATTAAACCATTTTCAGCGCAAAAATTAAATACATAAAAATAATCACACATAAATAAATGTCCGTGCAAAAATATATATATAATATTTCAAACATAAGTCCTTATTTTCCCAAAAGGATTTTCAAAACAATGTTTCAAAATGTGCTTCCACCTAATCACCACGTGAAGAATAACATTGACCGCACTCACCAGAGTGCGGTCAATGTTATTCTTCACGTGGTGATTAGGTGGAAGCACATTTTGAAACATTGTTTTGAAAGTCCTTTTGGGAAAATAAGGACTTATGTTTGAAATATTATATATATATTTTTGCACGGACATTTATTTATGTGTGATTATTTTTATGTATTTAATTTTTGCGCTGTTTTTTGTGTTATTTATTATTGGTGGTTTTCACTGGTGCACAGCTGCATAATTGTATACTTTCTTTGATTGGCGCTGGGATTTTTTTAGTTTGTATTAAACCATTTTCATATTAAATGTTTTAGTCTGTCCCCTTCTTTTGTTTACATTTTGCTGCCAGAGACAGCAGATGGGTCATGGTTGTTAAGGATGCGGTGGCCAACCGCTCTTTGATAATCACAGCTATTCACAATTCAGATCCATTCAAAGTTATGTCGGGTGGATCTGGACTTTTCAAATCCACCCGGTATAACAAATATGCAAAATGAATCCAAAAGAATCAAAACAAATCCCAAAAACTAAAAAGACCAGCACAATGAAAGTGAATAAACAAAATGATACACCTAACAAATGTATCTGAAATGAAACAAAAAACTTAATTTTCTGGCGTGCACATGACTATTGGATTGCTCAGGCCAGATGGCCTACATGTTGAGCTTTATGTGTGACACAGCCGTGGATACCAGGGACTAGATGAGCAGAACGCTTTAGCTAAACTGTGTGATGGAGCAGGCATCTAAAAAGATGTTTTTCTGCATGGCATTTGTGGCAGAAGCCTCTTTGTTGCTTTGTTAGAAAAACTTATCAAGAATGTCATCAGAGGTAAAAGTACCCATCTCTCTCAGGCCAAGATTAGAACCAGTCTTGTAAGGGAACACTGTCCTTCTCTTTTCCCATGCCCTCTTTTTGTCTCCAAGACCAAAGGCATTTCAAGGCTCCTACCTTTGTGGAGGACAAAAGTCCTGGCATTCCAAATCCTCAGAAAAGCCCCCCTGGGCATGAAGGTGAGCACCATTACTGTTTGCCAGGAGGGGGGGGGCATCTTTTGACTTTTTGATGTCTGGAATCTTGCACCTCAGATTCATAGCTATGATGTCTCAGGGCTATAAAGCAGTGTTGTGTTCCATGTGTCCTCCTTGCTTAATGACTGAATGTTCCCACAAAATCTTTTGGATCTTCAAAAGACTCTGCAAGGTCTCATAGACTAAGGAGATTACTGCTCCTGTCCTTCTATCAGAGTACTTTCAAGGTTTTTATTCAAACCTTTAGAGCTTCTGAAGCCCAAAAGAGGTGTGCATACAAACTTGGACTGAAAAGCCCCCAATGTGATCATTCATGTCTACAAGTTTTAGAAAGAATCCTTGTGATTGCTTATTTCATTGCTGTATCAAAGAGATTTCCTGGTAGCATGATCCTGATTCTCCAGAAGTTGTATTGGTTTTGACCCAATTTTGGGTCTATCTGTGACCAGACTTTGATACTTCTTGGATCCAAGTGTTTCTCCCTCCAAGCAAACTTCTATTACTTTTACCTGAGATTCACGCTCACTGATCTTCTGTCTTCATGGGCCAAATTGGTTTGTTTGTGAACAGGCCAAATTGTTTGAATTCACAGACCAAGATGTTCTTGTTATTTTTGGCACTAGGACTTTTCTCTGTTGGAAGATTTTGATAATGGGTGCCGACATAGAGGGCTAGCAAGGAGTCTAGGCACCCTGTTTGTGCAAGGGACAATGGAGTCCTGGCTACCCATCCACAACTTGGAGCTCTGGATGATCTAGTTTTTCACAGCACTTGATCGGTCTTCTTGTGGGACATCAAGTTTGGATCCAATAGGACAATGCCACAGTCTTGTCCTATGCCAACCATCAGAGAAGTCTTACTGTGGTATGAGAGGTTCAGTTCTGTCTGACCTGTTTAAAATGTTCCAGCCCTCTCAGCTAACAAAGATTTATGGTGTGGATTTTTGTGTTCACAGTAAAACCCTTTTCTAGAAATCAATGGAGGGACACAGGCACCGCCTCTCTTGTGCTTATGTCCATTGTTTTTGGTGTTGTTTGCTACAAAGCACAGCATGCAGTACATCAGGTTTTTTCTTTTTACTAGTGTATAACCCAGTTGTCTAAGAATCCTGCATTCCTCAATAGATGTCAAGAAAAAGATTTTACTGCATGTACAAAAACCTAATTTTGATGATGTGTAAAGGTGTTGATATTCTTGTTTAGTTTGAGCATTTGCATAAAAATGGTGCTACATTTATGACTCAACTCTAATAAGAAAGACAGGGAGATATTTCAGGACGCTGCCCCCAGAGGCTGCTACTATATTGTGAATATTTTGTACAACATTACTAATATCATTGGGGTCATCAAAACTTTCTTCCACTTCATGTCCTACACCAACAAATAAAGGTATAAAGGACTTACGGCAGAAGAGCATCAGGTTGCCTTCCTCTAGTGCTTTCATTCTACTACTGTCTAGGCCAGGGGTGGGCAAACTTTTTGACTTGAGGGCCACAATGGGTTCATATATTGGACCCGGGGGCCGGACCAAGAGTAGATGAATTATGTGTATGTGTCATCTATAGTAAGTATAGTAATATTCCCCCATAGTAAGCATAGTAATTAATCCCCCATATAGTAATTCATCCCCCATAGTAATTCATCCCCCATATAGTAATTCATCCCCCATATAGTAATTCATCCCCCATAGTAATTCATCCCCCATATAGTAATTCATCCCCCATATAGTAATTCATCCCCCATAGTAATTCATCCCCCCTATAGTAATTCATCCCCCATAGTAATTCATCCCCCCTATAGTAATTCATCCCCCCTATAGTAATTCATCCCCCATATAGTAATTCATCCCCCATAGTAATTCATCCCCCATAGTAATTCATCCCCCATATTAATTCATCCCCCATATAGTAATTCATCCCCCCAAAAGTAATTCATCCCCCATATAGTAATTCATCCCCCATATTAATTCATCCCCCATATAGTAATTCATCCCCCATAGTAATTCATCCCCCATATAGTAATTCATTCCCCATATAGTAATTCATCCCCCATAGTAATTCATCCCCCATATAGTAATTCATCCCCCATATAGTAATTCATCCCCCATAGTAATTCATCCCCCATATAGTAATTCATCCCCCATAGTAATTCATCCCCCATATAGTAATTCATCCCCCATAGTAATTCACCCCCCATAGTAATTCATCCCCATATAGTAATTCATCCCCCATAGTAATTCATCCCCCATATTAATTCATCCCCCATAGTAATTCATCCCCCATATAGTACTACATCCCCCATAGTAATTCATCCCCATATAGTAATTCATCCCCCATAGTAATTCATCCCCCATATAGTAATTCATCCCCCATAGTAATTCATCCCCCATATAGTAATTCATCCCCCATATAGTAATTCATTCCCCATATTAATTCATCCCCCATATTAAGTCCCCAAGTCCCCCCTGTGTCAATTCACTTACCTTTGCTCCGCGCGTTCCTCTCGCCGTGTCCCGCGCCGTTCCGATGTAGCATGAAAATCTGTCTCCTATGAGGATCTGTCCCCCTCGACGTATCTGCGCATGTGCCGGAGATCGCCGATTGGCTGCTAATGCCTGAAACTGGCACATGCGCAGATACGTCGAGGGGGACAGATCCTCATAGGAGACAGATTTTCATGCTACACCTGAACGGCGCAGGACACGGCAAGAGGAACGCGCGGAGCAAAGGTAAGTGAATTGACACAGGGGGGACTTGGGGACTTCAGGGCGGACTGTGAGAGGAGCCTAGCTCCGCGGGCCGGATTAAAAGGTCCACCGGGCCGTATAAGGCCCGCGGGCCGTAGTTTGCCCATTGCTGGTCTAGGCACTGGTCAACAAATGTTTATGACCCTGTGTTTGATATAAAAACAGTGCAAACATTACTAAACTACCATCTTGTGACCAAACTCACCTACCAAGCCTTGACAATTCTGTAAATGATTTTGGTTTTCATTCACTATCATGACACTGTAAATGCAACAGTAATTTAGGTTGTTTGTTTAAAATACACCACTAGATGTCAGAAGAGGAACATGCTTTCCCGATGTATCAGGGGTTAGACAATTGTTTTGTTGCATGTATTTTTTGTTGCTATTTTTTTAGAAAATCAACAGGCCAGCTGTCAGTTGTATCCTTAAATAATCTGTATACTTAATTTGTTTTTTTGCAATATATTTATTTGTAAATATTTTGGACTTCTTTGATACATTCAGGTTCTTTGTATTTTTGGCTGCTGATACGATTGGAAAGTTACTATTGAAGTATTTTCCTCTGACAAGATAACTGTAATGTCTAATTGCACCTGTGTACCTTCCAAACTTGAGAAAGGGTGGGGATGCCTTTGTTCATCTGTGTATTTTGATTGCCCCGCCATTAGGTGAAATAAATAAATACACATTCATATTTGATTGTTGTATGGCAATGGTATCCATTTTTTGCATTTAATAATAAATATTAGCAGTATATAAAGACTGCTAGATTCAAGCGCCTTTAGCACTGGATTCATTCCATCAGAATAAGTTTTAGGGCTTTTTGCCCACTTTTATTTATATGATATGTCAAAGTAATGCAGTGTTCTGCCATTGCAAGGATTGGTTGGCATTAAAAAGACCATAATTGTCTCTCGGCTTTCCAGCCATTTAACACACAGATCTGTCCACCTCCTCCATAAGACATAACTCCCTTAGGCCAGTCACATTGATTGAAATAGATTGAAATTCAGGGAGCTCAGCGGGAACTAGCCATCGTTCCATCTCTGGGCAGGTTGATAGTATTGAAGCCGATCTACTGATCAACCTCAGCACAACCAGACTGCCGGTTCTTTTTGAGAACACCTCCGACAGCTATAGGTGCATATGTTATATGTTCCACTTTTGCAGCCACTGCCCGCTCTGCTGCCTTTAGTGACAGCAAGCGGGGAATCTTCTCCCCCTGCTCGCTTTACCACCCAACTCTGTCATTTATTCTCTGTGAATGGGAAACATTTGCGGCTGTTGGGTTGTAGTTGTCAATGAACTGCCATGGCGCTATTAAGTGCTCTGGTAGTCCATTGTCCATTGTCCCTGTCAATGTGTATCTGCTTGCCTGTACGAGCAGACAGGTACACTGACAAGTCTGCAGGAGTCTGCAGATCTGCTGCTCATGGATGCAATGCTTTCTAGGCTTCAGGTAAAAAAATTAAAAAATAAATGCACATTTTGTTACCTGCAAAAAATGTGCATTTATTACTTTTTTTTCTTAAAGGTGAACTTATCCTTTAACAGCTGGCAAAAGAGGGTCCAATGTACATTGATTTTTTTATCTGGTGAGAAGCATTGTATCTATGGTTGTTTTTCTAAATGACAAGAATATGTCTTCATTCTCTGATTTGCATATTTCTTGCTGGATACCTTGAGGTTTATCTACAATTCCTACCACCACAAAAGTTATGGGTCTTACTATTTTACTGGCAATGCAAATTTCTTTAAAAATGTATCTTTATAATTTATGAAGCTCTCATTTTAATAAGTGAATTCCACACCTATATGTAAATAGACCACTGTTACTATACGTTTGGTATACAAATTTTTGCATAAATGTCATAAATAATCAAATTAATCAGTTTTTATTTTCCATTTCAGTTAGATACTGTCCGCCAGTTGCAGTTAACAAAAATGTAAATGTTTTAACTATTTCGTATGAAGAAGAGTATTCTGTTGGCCAGGTAATACGATTTGAATGTACAAATGCTGGCCAGAAACTACAAGGAGCCTCTGAGATTTTCTGCACATCTGAAGGAGAATGGAATGCACCACCACCAATATGTGAAGGTAATGATACTGTGTATATCAGCATGTATCCAATATAACATTTTATCACACCAATGACAACAATAAACAACATTGTTAATATTTTTATTAAAATGAGACAAATTGCATCAGTCTAACACTTGAAGGTGTTTTGGGACATTTTTACTGCTCATAAAGTGGTGACACTTGCTCAATAAATAGCAATAGCAAATTTGAGAAAACTCCACTGTATGTGTTCCCATTCACACAGCATACCTAAACATTTTTTTAAAGATATTTCCTACCTTTTAAAGATGTTTTAAAGGAGAAGGTATCATGGCTGAATCTAAGAATTTCTGGAGTTTCACAGTGGCTATGTCTCCACAAAGACTTTATTAACATACAACGCAGAAGGACAGTTTCTAAATGTTTAACCCTTTGTTAGGACAGTGTTCATATCTAGTTTATTGCTGATAATGAGGAACTGCAAACACTTACAGATAGGGTTAACTATGTTAAACATTATTCCTTAGCCCCTTCCTAAATATTACAAAGCAGGAAAAGCACGTAGGTATTTCTAAACAAGTATAAAGCACCTATAAAAATAACCATCAGTTTTGACCCTTTGGCACCATTTGCCTCCTCCTTAAGGGTTCTAAAAGCTCAGAGGTAGAGGCAGGTCTATGGGTCATGTGACCAGCGTGATTGGCTGTCACAACAATCACATGGTTGAAAAGATCCTGATCGCAAGTTTGCGTTGTGAGAAGGTTTGTATATGGAAAACTTAGAAACACAACTCCTAGTACTGAAGACTGTAAACAAAGTGACGAAGTGTAAACTCTTAAAAACAATTGGTGCACAAAGCGAGAGGGGGAAGTGGGCAGCTAATTCATAATGTGATTACATGAACTGTAAATTCTGAAATATTTGACGATGCAGGAATCCATCTAATTGTTAATGAAAGGGCTAGTGTTTACCAGAAATAATATATCATAGATAGTATGATTAGCAACAAAAACATATTACACCATAAAAATAAAATGTGTGGCATTGCCTATCTAGAAAGTATACATCCAAATATAAATGTCCATAACCAAAAAAGTTGAATAAAAGCAAATAACCAGTCAATGAAGTCTGTGATGAAGAAAAAATTTGTGATAAAGTCTCTTAAATGTATAGAAATCCATAAACATGTTTCCCCATTGAATAAGTGAAATCAAATTCCACATGCACTTAATACTTCAAACATAGTGAACCTTCGTGTAAATCACCACTGTGCTCATAGATGGCCTCTCACCTCATAATAAGACCTGACAGGTCTCACATTGCTCAAAGACAGTAGATCTCCAGATACAGCTGCCCCACAGATACATTTCTTCATTCCAGGTAAATAACCAGCCACAGATCACACGATATGTCCACAAGATCTAGTAGCGATGGGATCAGCTCACTATCAGCCTCGACTGCTGCACATGCACACCTTTCCAGTCATGGAAACAGATAGTGGCCACCTCTCTAAATGCTCCAAATCAGAGATAGCTGACCATAGTGTAGTATGAATAAAAATCAATGCTTTAATAAAACATACTGTATGCACATTAAATCAGTGACAACTCATGCAAAAGATAAAGAACATGAGTATACCTCAGTGTTCACTCCACTGGCTTTTGGCATCCAATACTGTCACTCGCCTAATCCTTCCTTACGCGTTACTCCATACCTATGTTGCATCATCTCCTTGATTTACATGATCGGAATGTGGAGTTTGATTTCACTCAATGGTGAAGCACATTTACGGATTTCAATACATTTAAGAGACTTTACCACAGATTTTTTCGTTATCACAGACTTCATTCACTGGTTGTTTGCTTTTATTCAACTTTTTTTGGTTATGCATATTTATATTTGGATGTATGCTTTCCAGATAGACAGCACCACACATTTTATTTTGTATATTGTTTATTCACTGATTTGAAAACAGTTTGTGTAGGCAGCAGACCTTTGGGTGGTTTTCATATATGTACATTTGTTGTATATTTTTTATAGAGTGTTTTTTTTGACTCCTGGCAGCACACAATTTTTTCCATACATTTTTCACTATATATTAAACCATGTTCACAAAATGAAAATGACATAAGTATAACAATATAAGTAAACACAATAATAATACTGCCCCCAAAAGTAATCAATCTATAGTAAATACACAGAGAGGTGATAAAGATATAGCATATAGGACTGATACAAAATGAATCAATATCTAATATGATCAGTTAAGAAGTAGCATATTAATCTGTATTCAACAGACACTAAGGAACAAAAATAATTATTAGAATACAATAAGGTATAAGTAAGAGGCGAGGTAGCAAAATCACCTAGGCAACTGCATGGTTACAAACAGAGACTGACAGAGGAGAGGATCAATGGACATTTCAGGCTATATGCTTGCCTTAGAGCCTGTTAGGCCCCTTTCACACTGACGGTCCAATTGGGTCCACCTGCTAGTTTTTCAGACTGACCTGAACAGACCATCCATAGACCTCTATGGACTGGTGCAGCTCATTGAACTGAATTCCCAAGTCATGTCCAGGTTGACTGGCAGCACCTGAGTGATATGCTACTGTATAGCTGTAGAGTTGTACTACATTACTTATCAGTTTTTTGATGGTTGTAAGTAAAAACAATAGCAGCTCAAGTGTAGATGCACAAATAAGCTCAGGGATTTGTATCCTCTCCATCAGGGCTTAAGATTGGAAAGTAAAACCATGAAAATAAACCCAACAGAAAGGGAAATATTTCGTAAAATCATATTCAGGAAACTTAATTTTCTAGTTTTTATTGCTCTGGTACTGTCACGATCTGGGTCAGGTTCAGAGACCAGTTGCTATAACAGTGTAAGCCTTACCTTAAACCAGCAGGATAGGTATACAGGCAGGTCACCCTGGGAAATCACGCAGGCTCACTTGAGGTGCGGGGTCTAAGCATTAACCGGTTTTCACCAGAGCTCCTAATGGTGGAGATGGATTTGGCTGCGTGTCAATACCAGGTCGCAGATCTCAGGATCACCCCACCAGGGAATGAGCAAGCCGGTAACCGATATCGGATCAAACAGATTAGGGATAAGCAGAAGCAGAGTCAAACAAGCCAAGGGTCGGTCACAGATGGTAGTGGATGAGGATGAGACGAAATCGTGGTCAGGAACAAGCCAAAGGTCGGTAGCGGAGGTGTAGACGGCAGCAGGAACAATAAGCGGGATATTGGCTGGTAAGGCACAATAATCTGGCAACCAGGAAGTGCAGAGACATGGCTTTTATAGGTAGTTCATGGGAGGAGCAAGGAGTTCAAGGTTCAAGACAAAACAGGGCAAAGGCAGGATCATCCAAAGAATTGTCAAGGGAGCTGTCCAGCATTCCAGGTGGCTCAGTGAGAAGAAACACTGTCTCTCACCGCAGATTCCAGGCTCTGACAGGTACTGCATAAACAGATTGTAAGTTGTACAAACATGTTTTCATAGCAAGGATAAATCAAAGAACATGCACAATTAAAAAAAAATGAAGGCAACATAAAGTAAACATACGCCTTTAAAATACTATTACCACACATTGATTTTATAAGGGTGTACCATTATCACTAGTTATTTATCCATAGACATTAAACCAGATCTGTAATAGCTCTGTAATGTGTGCTGTCCTTTTTATACAGTATAAACAAATAATAATTAATAAGAAAATTATGTAGGTTTTAACTAAGATATTAACTAAGATATTTTCAAATATACTCTCTTTGATGGAATTGTCTCACTGTTTGGTTTATTTTTCCTAAGATGAGGTGTAAAAAAAGGTTTTTGAATAATCTGTAATATTCATTCAAAAAGCCATCTGGACCTGGTGATTTGCCATTTAGTAATCAGTCAATAATTTTGTCAATCTTGTAGGGTGAATTTGGCCAAAACAGTTGTTCTTCTGATAGCATAGGAAGTTGCAACTTAGCTATCAAGGCAGCAATATCTGAATTTGAAGGTTGTGGGGTCTGAGCATCATTTTTAGGTTAAAAAAGGACCAAAATACTCTGCAAAAGACTGTGCAGTATCCTGGGTATTTGGAAATTTTGTGTTTGGTGAGGGGGTGGATATTTGTCTTAGCTTTATGTGTGTTTTAAGACTGTTTGCCAAAAAATTCCCTGCTCTATTATCATTAACGTAATATTGGAGCATGAGATGTACTATATTGATCACTTAGTAACCCCCTTAGCCCAAACCTGAGTTTGGATAAAGTAGACAACTGAGCGGGGTCGGGTTGATTATATTTTTAGTTTCTAAGTTGTGAATGTCAGAAAGAATAGTGTTAAGGGAGAGGTTGTGTTGTTTTTTAACCCATACACTAAGCTGTAAGACTATGGGGTTTATTTACTAAAGCTGGTTCATTCAGAATCTCGTGCACTTTTGCAAGGAAACGAACCAAGCTGAGGTTAGAAACTGATTGGCTACCATGCAGAGGTGCACTAGATTCTGAGTGACCCAGCTTTAGTAAATCTCTCCCTATGCCTCTCATATATGCCTTATGGGCATTCCATAGAAGGAAGGGATCTGAGACTGAGGGGGTGAAGTACTCCTGGAGATGCTGGGAAAGCAAAGTAGCGTTTCAAGCAGTTTTCATAACCTTCGTATTATAGCACCATAAATATACAGTATCCTTCCCCTCCACTGTTTTAGTTATGGTAGCGTGGTCCAACCAGGTGACAAATAAAGCTACACATTAATACAAATTGTTCCTGGAAGGAAAAAGGTGAAATCTTTCTCTGTGGTATTGCCAAACATCGCAGACATCCTCTGCATAGAGCAGAGAGCACAGTGTAGGCAGCCTCCCTTTGGTGGAAGTGGAATACAGCAACGGGTCTACAATGAGGTTAAAGTTACCACACACAACAAGATTACCCCATTAATTGTTGATATTTTCCAAAAGAGCTTATGAGGGAAGTGGATCTGGTGGGAGTTAGGGGTGTATAGGTTGGCTAATATATACTGTTTAGCATTGATCTTGCAGACAACAATGATGATTTGACTGTCAGGATCCAGTACAAAGTCCCTTAGAGTGAATGAGATGGAGTCCTTGAGTGCAATTAAAACCCTCCTTTTTTGCAAGGGGAACAAGCCAAACAAATGTGTCTCTGTGGCTAAATTTAAGGGTAACATTGAAAATGTTTCCCCTGCATGCATAGAATATTGACATAAAGTTTACAGGCCTCCTGCCACAAAGATGACAATTTGCTGGATGGTCCAGCTCATGTGCATTGAGAGACATAACTTTAAACCTCATGGTAAAGTGGGAAGTCTAGTAAATGGCAATATCGCACTGTGACCAACCACCCAAATAATAGGAAGGCTAACATTTTTAGCAGGGTAAGCAGCCTGTTGTACAAAACATATGCAACCAGAAAGTCATCTGGACAAGTCATGCAGAATTGAGCTGTAGGGGAAACAAGAGAATAAAACCAACAACATATTGAGAATGACCAAGTCATGAAAACTGACCCAGGTGCAAGAAGCAATGGGCAAACAAATAAAAATGTAGGAACTAGGAGAAGTGGGGACTGCAGAAAAGACCAGGGGAAAGAGTAAGAGGATGTTCATTCTCTTAGCTGGAGAAAATCAGTGATTTGGAGTAGTATTGAAGCAGTAACAGGTGACAGGAAAAGTGCCTGTACATACTGCCGTAATTGAGCAGGTTGGATAGTTTCTGAAATGCCACAACATTTTATGTTATAGCACCAAGATCGGTCTTCCAAATTAGCAAATTTGACTTTGTGCCAGGACAGTTCGTCATCTTTTGCATTATGGGCATCAACCATGGTGTTGTAGGAGGATGTGAATTCACCCATTTTTCCACTGAATATGTTCCTTCCTGTCACCCAATTCTTGTACTTCTGCTTTAAACTGATTTATATGCGTCATCATATCAGAGTGTAAGGAGGCTCTTAGAGACAGTAACATCTCTTTTAGAGTGGTATGTGAGACAGGCTGGTTAGATGTTGAAAAAGTGGAGATGGGATCAGGAAGGTCTGTGTGGGAACCCAAAGAGTCATAGTAAGTGCTCACCTCCATAGCTGGTTCAGCCTCCATCCCAGGCTCAGATTTTGCAGCGCTCCTTGTAGAATGAGCAGATGCTCCTGAATTTGAGGGATTAGGAGTACCATGAAGCTCTGGGACTTCTTTATGTCAGGACTGTTCAGAGTCTGGTGCCGAAGAGGCTCTGGTATTCTGCATATTGTGGCCACTGCCTCCATTTTGTTATAGCCCTCTCACCGGTGGGGTGGGGAAGAAAGGTTGCCCGATGGTAAACAGAAGCTCCATTAATAAGAGTTTTACAGTGGCAAAGTGTAGATCTATACACTAATGGCCATTCAGCAGCACGGTCCCCATACCCCCTGTTTTATTTAATTTCTATGGTAACATGAAGTTGAATAAATGAATATGCCATGGAGAGCAAGGGTCTGTGGGACAATGGGATATAGAAGGGGGTGGAATAGTGGGGGGAGTGGGGCTCAAACTAGAAGAGATATTTTATCACCAATACAAAAAAAAAGAGTAGTGGCATCAAGTTATAAAATTGCATAAATAAGCAGCTTGTGCACACCACTTATATAATAAAAATAATATAAACTCCAATAGCAACTGAAATAAAGCTGTCAGCACAATAAAGTGTTTTACACTCTTAACATCTAAAATAAAAAAAATGTGCAGCATTGCTTTATGTGAACTAATTAAGGGAATCATGCACAAGAAATGACTATAATCAAAACAAAAAAATCCCAAAATATTCTCACATATTTCTTAATCCAGATTATAGAATTATGTACAAGTGCAGTCCAACTGCCCAAAGTGCCCAAATAAATCTGTGTCACAAAGTCCAAAATGTAAACTATGTGCCCAAGTCAAACGTGCCAAATCCTCAACCAAGTGCCAGCCAAACTGCTCACCTCCTCTGTTGACCTCTTAGTTTTATAAGAGGTCTAACCATGCATTACTGAGGTCCCAGGCAATACTTTACTTTCTTATACAAGCATCATGTCACACCAGTAAATCAAAGGTTAACAGGAGAGATCCTCGCGCAGCTTCAGCAATGTTGAGCTTTCAGGACTCCTGTAGCTGTTCCAGTAGTCTTGGGATTTAAAATCCCCCAATGTCTCCCTATTCTCTGTGCAGTACTTCTGCGATGGACTAGATAGATTCACTGTGATGGCGTTGACCAACCAGAATTGGTCTGGTCATTCCTCAGCCTCTAGTGTGTCCCATTAAAAACTCCTGCAAGTTAGAGACAGGTTGGGAAATAATGATTATGGTGTAATCACATTTGCTGTAAGTTACATGAAAGATTAACATCTTTGTATGACAAGAATTAAAAAAATCTAGCTTCAATAAGCTGAGATCTTTACTGCACAACACGCAATGGGACCAAATAACTGCAACAAAGAGTACACAGAGTTGGCGCTCACCAACTCAGTGCATTAGTATGTAGATGAATGTGGCCTCAGTGCCACTCCAGCCATGCCCCTCTGACATGTTTCGCCCCACTCACCAGGACTTGGTCACAGAGGTGGGGAAAACAGAACCAAGAATGGGTTCACTGTATATAAGCACCATTGACTGCGAATAGAAATACAGGTGTATGTAATGGATGTTAAGAAAAACTGTGAACTGGTGGTGTGATAACAGAATGAAAAAAGAAAAATATCATATAATGATAAATTAAGAGAAAAAAAAGGATGAGAGAATGAAACAAATACAGAATGAGTATAAATTGGGGAATGAAAAAAAAAAAAATAATAAAGAAACAAAAATGACACAAAAGTAGACAAAAAAAATAAAGATTTTTTTTTCTATATATTTGTACCTTTTTTCTTTATCTTTATTTTTTTTAAATTCCCATTGTATTCTCATTCCTATTCTTTGTTTCTTTCTGGCATCCTAATTTTATTCTTAATTTATCATTATATGATATTTTTCTTTTTTCCAGCTTTTTGTGTGCTTCTCTATTTTTGGTCTATTATCACACTACCAGTTCACAGTTTTCTAACATCCATAACAAACACTGTATTGTTTCTATTCATGGATGATAATGCTGATATATACTCATGCTTGGCTTTATTTTCCCACCTTGGTAACCAAGTCCTGGGGAGCAGGGTGAAACAGCAGGAGGGCCTAGCTGGAGCCATGCTGGCTGAGGCCACATTCATCTATATACTAATGTACTGGGTTGGTAAGTGACACCTTTTCTTCTCTTTGATAATGCTCCTTTGATAATGCTCCACCTCTGCATGGTGCATGGAGGCCAGCTCTCTTACCACAGATGGCAGCAGATCTCTGTCTCAGCTTAGAGCAGCATTGCAAGTTTCATTTGGAGCACAAAGAGTACACAAAACTAAATTCTAGTGTAAAAAAATAAATGAGAAAAAAAAGGTTAGAACAAAGAAAGTACAAAGTAGAAGGGACACCAGCAGTATTCCACATTTACAAGGAATGTACAAAATGCAAGGGAGCAATCAGGTTAGCTAAAACAGAAAATGAGAAACAATTGCTACAGAAAGTAAAACAAATCCAGAAGATTTTTTCAAATATATCAATTCTAAAAAGGTTATTAAAGCACAGATAGGCCCCATAACAGATGAACACAGGGTTACATTTTCTCACTTCAGTTTTTACAAATAAAACAAGTGGTTTGATAGTCTTAACAATAATATTAATGATGAAAACCAGGCATAAAAGAGACTAGAGATACGTATGGTAAATGAACCACCTAGTCCAGATGACTTACATGCATGAGTCCTTAGGAAACTTTGCTCAGTTATAGCAAAGCTGATTTTTTTCATTTTTAAAGACACCTTACTGACTGGAATAGTACTAACTGATTGGCACAGAGCAAATGTGGTATAAATTTGCAAAACATTATTGGGATGTATACCAGGAAACTGCAAACTAGTCAGTCTAACATCATAGTGTTTAAGGGAATGGTAAGGTAATCTATACAGAAATGTGTCTTTGATAAATCTGGCATAAGTGACAACCAGCATGTATTTATAAAGGGCTGTTCTTTTCACATCAATAATCAAGAATCAATAATTCTACCCCTATATAAAGTACTGGTGATTTAGTCAAGGACTGAATCGTCCAGTGCTTATCTGTTCCTGTTAATTTATGATGCTAGCTTTGGAATGTGCGCACACTGGAAGAGACTCACATTGACACACAAGTTCAGTCTATGAATACTTCTAGTTTATTATAATGAGAAAATGAGCTTATATATGCAAAATGATGCAAGAGTCATGTGAGAACAGCATAAGCATTATATTAGTCTTTGATTGGTCATTTCCACACGAAAACAATCTCAGTCATGGTATAGGTGTGATCTTCTTCCATCTTATCTTATAGAGAGAAAAACATTCTTTTGTTTCAAGCTGGCACGGTGGGAGGGGGGCAATGTGTGTGAGCAGACATTTCTTAAGCAAAGATTTCTTATAGTACCACAAAGCCCAGCAGGCAGAAATATTCACACAACATATGTATTAAAGTATAAAAGTAAATATTTATAAAACTTATAGAAATAGCGTATATATATATATATATATATATATATATATTCAATAGGAAACGAAATAGGCATTTTACCAAATCCATCACACTGGTTCAGCCTTATCTTGAATATGCAGTTCAGTTTTGGTCACCAATCCTCAGAAAACACTTTATTGATTTAAAAATCGTTCAAGGAAGGGCAACAAAATAATATTTGGCTAGAGGACCTCAGCTATGAGGAATGATTACATATATTACAGTTACTCAGTCTGGAGAGAAGGCGCATAAGAGGAGATATGATTACAATGTATAGAGATGAGCGAAGAATTGAAAAATTCGATTTGACTGATTCGGCGAATTCGTGGACAATATTCGATTCGAGTCGAATAAATTCGCTGTGAATTTAACTTAAAAAAGGGTGTTTCTAGGCTTCAGAGAGACTTAATATTAGTGCAGAACACTGTACCTTTAATTTAAATGCCCTTGGAGTCTGCTGGGGAAGAGAAATAATACTGTCACTCAGTATGACATGCAGATGAGTGCCGTCGATCTTAGAATCACCGCACACTTCACTCATTTGGCCAGTCACGGGGCCAAAACCAGTGTTTGGAGCCACAGTGTGGCGGTGGAGGCAGCAGCAATGGGAGGCCATACAGCAACCTATGACAAAATGGAAACCAGCAGGAGTGTGAGGAGACCTCAAAGTGGCACATGGCAGAGTGGGAGCAATGGGAGGCGGTACAGGGACCCAGGTCACACTGTGGGCCCAGCAGCAGCGTGACCAGGCGGTACGGGGGCCCATGGCAGATTTGGGGCCTGGTAGCACCTATGGGAGGCCTGTAACCTGCCAGCAACCTATGACAAAATGGAAAACCGCAGGAGTGTGAGGAGACCTCAAAGTGGCACATGGCAGAGTGAGAGCAATGGGAGGCGGTACAGGGACCCAGGTCACACTGTGGGACCAGCATCAGCGTGACCAGGCGGTACGGGGGCCCATGGCCGATTTGACCTCGTTCATCCCATAGTCCTGCCGACTCACGAATAGCGTGGCCTCCTCAAAGGGCCTGAGCAAGCTCAGGTGTCACGCATGAGCTGACAATGGCTGACATCTAAGTTACACAGCGAGTACCTTTATCCGCTTTTAACATCAGGAAATCTGTGATGGCCTTTCGCTGTTCGTAAAGGCGGTCTAACATATGTAGTGTTGAATTCCACCTTGTTGCAACGTCACAGCATGAGGAGTCGGTACGGGGGCCCATGGCAGATTACGTGCCTGGCAGCAGCAATGGGAGGCCCGTAATCTGCCAGCACCCTATGTCAAAAAATTGAACACACCAGCAGTGTGAGGAGACCTCAAAGTGGCACATGGCAGAGTGGGAGCAATGGGAGGCGGTACAGGGACCCAGGTCACACTGTGGGCTCAGCAGCAGCGTGACCAGGCGGTACGGGGGCCCATGGCCGATATGGGGCCTGGCGGCACCTATGGAAGGCCTGTAATCTGCCAGCAACCTATGACAAAATGGAAAACCGCAAGAGTGTGAGGAGACCTCAAAGTGGCACATGGCAGAGTGGGAGCAATGGGAGGCCGTACAGGGACCCAGGTCACACTGTGGGCTCAGCAGCAGCATGACCAGGCGGTACGGGGGCCCATGGCCGATATGGGGCCTGGCGGCACCTATGGAAGGCCGCTAATCTGCCAGCAACCTATGACAAAATGGAAAACCGCAGGAGTGTGAGGAGACCTCAAAGTGGCACATGGCAGAGTGGGAGCAATGGGAAGCCGTACAGGGACCCAGGTCACACTGTGGGCTCAGCAGCAGCGTGACCAGGCGGTACGGGGGCCCATGGCCGATATGGGGCCTGGCGGCACCTATGGAAGGCCGCTAATCTGCCAGCAACCTATGACAAAATGGAAAACCGCAGGAGTGTGAGGAGACCTCAAAGTGGCACATGGCAGAGTGGAAGCAATGGGAGGCCGTACAGGGACCCAGGTCACACTGTGGGACCAGCAGCAGCGTGACCAGGCGGTACGGGGGCCCATGGCCGATTTGGGGCCTGGCGGCACCTATGGAAGGCCTGTAATCTGCCAGCAACCTATGACAAAATGGACAACCGCAGGAGTGTGAGGAGATTTCAAAGTGGCACATGGCAGAGTGGAAGCAATGGGAGGCCGTACAGGGACCCAGGTCACACTGTGGGCTCAGCAGCAGCGTGACCAGGCGGTACGGGGGCCCATGGCCGATTTGGGGCCTGGCGGCACCTATGGAAGGCCTGTAATCTGCCAGCAACCTATGACAAAATGGACAACCGCAGGAGTGTGAGGAGATTTCAAAGTGGCACATGGCAGAGTGGAAGCAATGGGAGGCCGTACAGGGACCCAGGTCACACTGTGGGCTCAGCAGCAGCGTGACCAGGCGGTACGGGGGCCCATGGCCGATATGGGGCCTGGCGGCACCTATGGAAGGCCTATAATCTGCCAGCAACCTATGACAAAATGGACAACCGCAGGAGTGTGAGGAGATTTCAAAGTGGCACATGGCAGAGTGGAAGCAATGGGAGGCCGTACAGGGACCCAGGTCACACTGTGGGACCAGCAGCAGCGTGACCAGGCGGTACGGGGGCCCATGGCCGATTTGGGGCCTGGCGGCACCTATGGAAGGCCTGTAATCTGCCAGCAACCTATGACAAAATGGACAACCGCAGGAGTGTGAGGAGATTTCAAAGTGGCACATGGCAGAGTGGAAGCAATAGGAGGCCGTACAGGGACCCAGGTCACACTGTGGGCTCAGCAGCAGCGTGACCAGGCGGTACGGGGGCCCATGGCCGATATGGGGCCTGGCGGCACCTATGGAAGGCCTGTAATCTGCCAGCAACCTATGACAAAATGGAAAACCGCAGGAGTGTGAGGAGATTTCAAAGTGGCACATGGCAGAGTGGGAGCAATGGGAGGCCGTACAGGGACCCAGGTCACACTGTGGGCTCAGCAGCAGTGTGACCAGGCGGTACGGGGGCCCATGGCCAATATGGGGCCTGGCGGCACCTATGGAAGGCCGCTAATCTGCCAGCAACCCATGACAAAATGGAAAACCGCAGGAGTGTGAGGAGACCTCAAAGTGGCACATGGCAGAGTGGGAGCAATGGGAGGCCGTACAGGGACCCAGGTCACACTGTGGGCTCAGCAGCAGCGTGACCAGGCGGTACGGGGGCCCATGGCCGATATGGGGCCTGGCGGCACCTATGGAAGGCCGCTAATCTGCCAGCAACCTATGACAAAATGGAAAACCGCAGGAGTGTGAGGAGACCTCAAAGTGGCACATGGCAGAGTGGGAGCAATGGGAGGCCGTACAGGGACCCAGGTCACACTGTGGGCTCAGCAGCAGCGTGACCAGGCGGTACGGGGGCCCATGGCCGATTTGGGGCCTGGCGGCACCTATGGAAGGCCTGTAATCTGCCAGCAACCTATGACAAAATGGAAAACCGCAGGAGTGTGAGGAGACCTCAAAGTGGCACATGGCAGAGTGGAAGCAATGGGAGGCCGTACAGGGACCCAGGTCACACTGTGGGACCAGCAGCAGCGTGACCAGGCGGTACGGGGGCCCATGGCCGATTTGGGGCCTGGCGGCACCTATGGAAGGCCTGTAATCTGCCAGCAACCTATGACAAAATGGACAACCGCAGGAGTGTGAGGAGATTTCAAAGTGGCACATGGCAGAGTGGAAGCAATGGGAGGCCGTACAGGGACCCAGGTCACACTGTGGGACCAGCAGCAGCGTGACCAGGCGGTACGGGGGCCCATGGCCGATTTGGGGCCTAGCGGCACCTATGGGAGGCCTGTAATCTGCCAGCAACCTATGACAAAATGGACAACCGCAGGAGTGTGAGGAGATTTCAAAGTGGCACATGGCAGAGTGGAAGTAATGGGAGGCCGTACAGGGACCCAGGTCACACTGTGGGACCAGCAGCAGCGTGACCAGGCGGTACGGGGGCCCATGGCCGATTTGGGGCCTGGCGGCACCTATGGAAGGCCTGTAATCTGCCAGCAACCTATGACAAAATGGACAACCGCAGGAGTGTGAGGAGATTTCAAAGTGGCACATGGCAGAGTGGAAGCAATGGGAGGCCGTACAGGGACCCAGGTCACACTGTGGGCTCAGCAGCAGCGTGACCAGGCGGTACGGGGGCCCATGGCCGATTTGGGGCCTGGCGGCACCTATGGAAGGCCTGTAATCTGCCAGCAACCTATGACAAAATGGACAACCTCAGGAGTGTGAGGAGATTTCAAAGTGGCACATGGCAGAGTGGAAGCAATGGGAGGCCGTACAGGGACCCAGGTCACACTGTGGGACCAGTAGCAGCGTGACCAGGCGGTACGGGGGCCCATGGCCGATTTGGGGCCTGGCGGCACCTATGGAAGGCCTGTAATCTGCCAGCAACCTATGACAAAATGGACAACCGCAGGAGTGTGAGGAGATTTCAAAGTGGCACATGGCAGAGTGGAAGCAATGGGAGGCCGTACAGGGACCCAGGTCACACTGTGGGACCAGCAGCAGCGTGACCAGGCGGTACGGGGGCCCATGGCCGATTTGACCTCGTTCATCCCATAGTCCTGCCGACTCACAAATAGCGTGGCCTCCTCAAAGGGCCTGAGCAAGCGCAGGTGTCACGCATGAGCTGCCAATGGCTGACATCTAAGTTACACAGGGAGTACCTTTATCCGCTTTTAACATCAGGAAATCTGTGATGGCCTTTCGCTGTTCGTAAAGGCGGTCTAACATATGTAGGGTTGAATTACAAATTGTTGCAACGTCACAGCATGAGGAGTCGGTACGGGGGCCCATGGCAGATTACGTGCCTGGCAGCAGCAATGGGAGGCCCGTAATCTGCCAGCACCCTATGTCAAAAAATTCAACACACCAGCAGTGTGAAGAGACCTGAATGTGGCACATGGCAGAGTGTGGCGATGGAAACAGCAGCAATGGGAGGCCATACAGGGACCCATGAGAGACTCTGGACTTGGCAGCAGCATGAGGAGGCGGTATATAGGGGCCCATGGCAGATTAGGGGCCTGGCAGCAGCTATGGGAGGCCCGTAATCTGCCAGCACCCTATGTCAAAAAATTGAAAACACAAGCAGTGTGAAGAGACCTGAATGTGGCACATGGCAGAGTGTGGCGATGGAGACAGCAGCAATGGGAGGCCGTACAGGGACCCATGAGAGACTCTGGACTTGGCAGCAGCATGAGGAGGCGGTATATAGGGGCCCATGGCAGATTAGGGGCCTGGCAGCAGCTATGGGAGGCCCGTAATCTGCCAGCACCCTATGTCAAAAAATTCAACACACCAGCAGTGTGAAGAGACCTGAATGTGGCACATGGCAGAGTGTGGCGATGGAAACAGCAGCAATGGGAGGCCGTACAGGGACCCATGAGAGACTCTGGACTTGGCAGCAGCATGAGGAGGCGGTATATAGGGGCCCATGGCAGATTAGGGGCCTGGCAGCAGCTATGGGAGGCCCGTAATCTGCCAGCACCCTATGTCAAAAAATTCAACACACCAGCAGTGTGAAGAGACCTGAATGTGGCACATGGCAGAGTGTGGCGATGGAAACAGCAGCAATGGGAGGCCGTACAGGGACCCATGAGAGACTCTGGACTTGGCAGCAGCATGAGGAGGCGGTATATAGGGGCCCATGGCAGATTAGGGGCCTGGCAGCAGCTATGGGAGGCCCGTAATCTGCCAGCACCCTATGTCAAAAAATTCAACACACCAGCAGTGTGAGGAGACCGGAAAGTGGCACATGGCATGAGAGACTGTGGACCTGGCAGCAGCATGAGGAGGCGGTACAGGGGCCCATGGCAGATTAGGGGCCTGGCAGCAGCTATGGGAGGCCCGTAATCTGCCAGCACCCTATGTCAAAAAATTGAAAACACAAGCAGTGTGAAGAGACCTGAATGTGGCACATGGCAGAGTGTGGCGATGGAGACAGCAGCAATGGGAGGCCATACAGGGACCCATGAGAGACTCTGGACTTGGCAGCAGCATGAGGAGGCGGTATATAGGGGCCCATGGCAGATTAGGGGCCTGGCAGCAGCTATGGGAGGCCCGTAATCTGCCAGCACCCTATGTCAAAAAATTCAACACACAAGCAGTGTGAAGAGACCTGAATGTGGCACATGGCAGAGTGTGGCAATGGAGACAGCAGCAATGGGAGGCCGTACAGGGACCCATGAGAGACTCTGGACTTGGCAGCAGCATGAGGAGGCGGTATATAGGGGCCCATGGCAGATTAGGGGCCTGGCAGCAGCTATGGGAGGCCCGTAATCTGCCAGCACCCTATGTCAAAAAATTCAACACAACAGCAGTGTGAAGAGACCTGACTGTGGCACATGGCAGAGTGTGGCGATGGAGACAGCAGCAATGGGAGGCCCGTAATCTGCCAGCACCCTATGACAAAAAATGGAACACACCAGCAGTGTGTGAGGAGACCTGAAAGTGGCACATGGCAGGGGCATGATTCATGGCGGATTTAGTCAGTTGTGTCAGGAACTGGTGGTTTGAAATCAAGACTAATCCACGCCTGATTCATTTTCACAAACGTGAGTCTCTCCACACTTTGGGTGGACAGTCGTGTCCTCCGCGGAGTTACAATACCTCCTGCCGCACTAAACACGCGCTCCGATGCCACGCTACTGGCCGGGCATGACAGCCTTTCAAGGGCAAATTCAGCTAGTTGGGGCCAAAGGTCAAGTTTCGTTGCCCAGTAGTCAAGGGGATTGTCTACCTCGGTTGGCAGGGTGCTGTCCAAGTAGGCCCAAGCCTGTTGTTTGAGCTCCTGCTCCAGGTCCACCTGATGCTGCTGCTGCTGCTGCGGCTGGTTAGTAGTTTCCTCACTGCGCTGGTGAAGAAAGCTACTCATCATCGACTGCAGACTGAGGCAGCCGCTGCTGGTGGAGCTGCCACTGCTCCTACCACCCCACCCCTCCCCTGCTGCCATGGCAGCGGAATGCGAGCGCACAGGGCCCACAGTGTCTGAGGATGGACGTTGGCGCACAAAGGCAGAGACCAACTGACTACATAGGTGGTTTTTATAGTACGTAATTTTGGCTCCCTCTCAGCAGGTGTGAAAAAGGCCACCATTTTGGAACGATAGCGAGGGTCCAACAAGGTGGACAGCCAAAAGTCATCCCTCTGTCTGATGGTTATTATTCGGCTGTCGCTACGCAAGCAACCGAGCATGCTATGGGCCATTTGTGCCAAGGAATGCGAGGGACTCCCTGCCTCCATCTCCACAGCATACTGCCACGGTGCGTCTGGGTCCTCTGTCTCCTCCTCCTCCTCCTCTACCAGATGCTCCTGCTCCTCCACTCCTGTCCGCTGAGTGGAAAAACCACCCATTTCACTCAATAATTCCTGAGCACAAATGTCCTCCTCTACCTCCTCCTCTTCTTCCTGTCCTGGCCCCACAGGGGTCATGTGGCGTTGAGATCTGTGCGCCACGTCTACCGCACCCTGACCAGCCATTGTTAACAGCATTTGTTCCAGGACGTGCAACAGAGGAATGACGTCGTTCATCCCATAGTCCTGCCGACTCACGAATAGCGTGGCCTCCTCAAAGGGCCTGAGCAAGCGGCAGGTGTCACGCATGAGCTGCCAATGGCTGACATCTAAGTTACACAGGGGAGTACCTTTATCTGCTTGTAACATCAGGAAATCGGTGATGGCCTTTCGCTGCTCGTAAAGGCGGTCTAACATGTGTAGGGTTGAATTCCACCTTGTTGCAACGTCGCAGATCAGGCGATGCTGTGGAATTCCGTTCTGCCGCTGCAGCTCAATGAGGGTGTTCTTTGCGGTGTAGGAATGGCTGAAATGCATGCACAGTTTACGTGACATTTTAAGGATGTCTTGCAGTGGGATGGTGGATTTTAGGAACCGCTTGACAACCAGATTGAACACGTGAGCCATGCATGGCGCATGGCACAACCTTCCTTGACGCAGAGCAGACACCATGTTCTTTCCGTTGTCGGTCAACATGGTTCCGATTTTCAGTTTGCGCGGAGACAGCCATCTGCCGATTTCTCTGTTCATTACACTCAGAAGTTCCTCCCCTGTGTGACTACGTTCGCCAAGGCATACCAGGTGCAGCACAGTGTGACACCGTTGCGCCCTGCACATGTGATATGCCGGTTGGGTAATGGGACTTGGCACGGGGGTGGCGGCTGAGGACACGGCGGAAAAAGAGGTGGTAGAGGCGGACATGTTTGCTGGACCAAGGACATGCAAACGTGGAGGCAAAAGCGTCGTGACCTGTCCAAGTTGCTGGTGCGGCTGTGCCGGCACCACGTTCACCCAGTGGGCCGTAAATGACATGTACTGTCCCTGACCGTAGTTACAGCTCCACACGTCGGCGCTGCCGTGCACTTTGGCAGAGACCGACATGCTCAAAGACTGGCCCACCATCTCTTCTACATGTGAATGCAGGGCTGGCACTGCCTTTATGGCGAAGAAATGACGGCTTGGCACTCTCCACCGCGGCGCGGCACAAGCCATCATTTCTCGGAAAGGTGCTGAGTCCACCAGTTGGAAAGGGAGGGACTGCAGCACCAGCAACTTGGACAGGAGGACGTTCAGCTTTTGCAGCGTCGGGTGCGTGCTCGCAAACTGTTGTCTCTTGGAAACGGATTCCAAGAAAGACTGTTGACGGAATCCGAGAAGAGGAGTAGCAGGAGATGGAGCATCTGAACGAGCGGAAGATGCCAACGAGCGACAACTCCCCTCAGCAGAGGTGTTGGAGCCTTGACTGGCTGATAGAGGGTGATTGACGACGTCGGGTGACGGAGCAAGTAACGGAGCGGGTGATGGAGCGGGGGCTGGGGCAGGCAGAACCGCCGTATCTTTATCACGGTTTTCCCAGGCCACCGAATGGTGACGCTGCATATGCTGACGCAACGCTGTAGTCCCAACATGGGCCCCCTGGCCACGCTTGCATTTCTGGCCACATAGTCGACATACGGCTACGTTTACTTCCTCGGGCGGCTTGACGAAAAATTGCCACACCACCGAGTAGGAAACTTTGCCCCCGCTACTCCTCACTGGCTGACTGCTACTTCATCCGTGCGCACCGACACCACTACTGGCCGTGGTGGTAGGCTGCAGTGGAGCTGGTGCTCTACTCCGTGGACGTTTGGCTCCACTGACACTGATGCGACCCTGCTGCCTCCTGGGCAACCCACCGACTGTTTCGCTCGCTGCCAAGCTGGCACCCTCTTCTCCTGATGATGCGGAAGAAATTGCCTGATGACGACGAGGCAGCCAAGTGCGATCAACCTCCTCATCATCAAGTAGGGTCTCCGCCTCACTACTAGCCCCCTCGGCTGCGTGTGGGTCAGGAGACAGACCTGTCTCTAGACCGGCTACCGAGCCACTCTCCTCGCCAGTACTTGTTCGCCTGGCTGCTAAAAAGGCCGATGTCTCCCCCCGTTCCTGACCGCCCTCTGTTAGCTCTTCCTCACTGTACAGTGGGGCTGAGCCCACAGCATGCGATACTTCGCTTGGTGAGGGAACAGCAAAGGACAGGGGCAGGTAGAAGACATGTGATTTCAGTGGGCTTGCTCCCGGGCCATGCCAACTAGCGGTTGTGTCTGACGTACCCACCGACCGTTGGCTGTAGGTGTCAGAGGTGACCTGGGAAGAGGAAGACGACCGAGCCAACCAATCAATGACGGCAGGGTTGTCGGTGGAGACACGACCGCTGGATGACACCGGGAGCACTGGCCTCTGGCTGCGAATAGTGCTGCCTCGACCCCTTCCTCTGCTGCCACGTCTGCTCGCTCCTAAAACATTGCCTCCTCTGCCACTCCTCTGCATGTTGTCTGACATACTCTTTAATTCAACGATTATGTGTCCCTGAGTAACAATTCTGTGTCCCTGAGTAACAATTCTGTGTCTGTCCGAGTAACAATTCTGTGGCCCTAAGTAACAGTTCTGTGGCCCTCAGTAACAATTCTGTGTCCCTGAGTAACAATTCTGTGGCCCTAAGTAACGGTTCTGTGGCCCTCAGTAACAATTCTGTGTCCCTGATTAACGTTTATGTGGCCCTAAGTAACGGTTCTGTGGCCCTAAGTAACAGTTCTGTGGCCCTCAGTAACAATTCTGTGTCCCTGATTAACGTTTCTGTGGCCCTAAGTAACAGTTCTGTGGCCCTCAGTAACAATTCTGTGTCCCTGAGTAACAATTCTGTGGCCCTAAGTAACGGTTCTGTGGCCCTCAGTAACAATTCTGTGTCCCTGATTAACGTTTATGTGGCCCTAAGTAACGGTTCTGTGGCCCTAAGTAACAGTTCTGTGGCCCTCAGTAACAATTCTGTGTCCCTGATTAACGTTTCTGTGGCCCTAAGTAACGGTTCTGTGGCCCTCAGTAACAATTCTGTGTCCCCGAGTAACAATTCTGTGGCCCTAAGTAACGGTTCTGTGGCCCTCAGTAACAATTCTGTGTCCCTGTGTAACAATTCTGTGTCTGTGCGAGTAACAATTCTGTGGCCCTAAGTAACAGTTCTGTGGCCCTCAGTAACAATTCTGTGTCCCTGAGTAACAATTCTGTGTCTGTGCGAGTAACAATTCTGTGGCCCTAAGTAACAGTTCTGTGGCCCTCAGTAACAATTCTGTGTCCCTGAGTAACAATTCTGTGTCTGTCCGAGTAACAATTCTGTGGCCCTAAGTAACAGTTCTGTGGCCCTCAGTAACAATTCTGTGTCCCTGATTAACGTTTCTGTGGCCCTAAGTAACGGTTCTGTGGCCCTCAGTAACAATTCTGTGTCCCTGATTAACGTTTCTGTGGCCCTAAGTAACGGTTCTGTGGGCCTCAGTAACAATTCTGTGTCCCTGATTAACGTTTCTGTGGCCCCAAGTAACGGTTCTGTGGCCCTCAGTAACAATTCTGTGTCCCTGAGTAACATTCTGTGTCTGTCCGAGTAACATTCTGTGGCCCTAAGTAACAGTTCTGTGGCCCTCAGTAACAATTCTGTGTCCCTGAGTAACAATTCTGTGTCTGTGCGAGTAACAATTCTGTGGCCCTAAGTAACAGTTCTGTGGCCCTCAGTAACAATTCTGTGTCCCTGATTAACGTTTCTGTGGCCCTAAGTAACGGTTCTGTGGCCCTCAGTAACAATTCTGTGTCCCTGAGTAACATTCTGTGTCTGTCCGAGTAACAATTCTGTGGCCCTAAGTAACAGTTCTGTGGCCCTCAGTAACAATTCTGTGTCCCTGAGTAACAATTCTGTGGCCTTAAGTAACGGTTCTGTGGCCCTCAGTAACAATTCTGTGTCCCTGTGTAACAATTCTGTGTCTGTGCGAGTAACAATTCTGTGGCCCTAAGTAACAGTTCTGTGGCCCTCAGTAACAATTCTGTGTCCCTGAGTAACAATTTTGTGTCTGTGCGAGTAACAATTCTGTGGCCCTAAGTAACAGTTCTGTGGCCCTCAGTAACAATTCTGTGTCCCTGAGTAACAATTCTGTGTCTGTCCGAGTAACAATTCTGTGGCCCTAAGTAACAGTTCTGTGGCCCTCAGTAACAATTCTGTGTCCCTGATTAACGTTTCTGTGGCCCTAAGTAACGGTTCTGTGGCCCTCAGTAACAATTCTGTGTCCCTGATTAACGTTTATGTGGCCCTAAGTAACGGTTCTGTGGCCCTCAGTAACAATTCTGTGTCCCTCAAGAAACAATTCTGTGTCTGTCCCTGAGTAACAATTCTGTGGCCCTAAGTAACGGTTCTGTGGCCCTCAGTAACAATTCTGTGTCCCTGATTAACGTTTCTGTGGCCCCAAGTAACGGTTCTGTGGCCCTCAGTAACAATTCTGTGTCCCTGATTAACGTTTATGTGGCCCTAAGTAACGGTTCTGTGGCCCTCAGTAACAATTCTGTGTCCCTGAGTAACAATTCTGTGTCTGTGCTAGTAACAATTCTGTGGCCCTAAGTAACAGTTCTGTGGCCCTCAGTAACAGTTCTGTGTCCCTGAGTAACAATTCTGTGTCTGTGCGAGTAACAATTCTGTGGCCCTAAGTAACAGTTCTGTGGCCCTCAGTAACAATTCTGTGTCCCTGAGTAACAATTCTGTGGCCCTAAGTAACGGTTCTGTGGCCCTCAGTAACAATTCTGTGTCCCTGTGTAACAATTCTGTGTCTGTGCGAGTAACAATTCTGTGGCCCTAAGTAACAGTTCTGTGGCCCTCAGTAACAGTTCTGTGTCCCTGAGTAACAATTCTGTGTCTGTGCGAGTAACAATTCTGTGGCCCTAAGTAACAGTTCTGTGGCCCTCAGTAACAATTCTGTGTCCCTGAGTAACAATTCTGTGGCCCTAAGTAACGGTTCTGTGTCCCTCAGTAACAATTCTGTGTCCCTGTGTAACAATTCTGTGTCTGTGCGAGTAACAATTCTGTGGCCCTAAGTAACAGTTCTGTGGCCCTCAGTAACAATTCTGTGTCCCTGAGTAACAATTCTGTGTCTGTGCGAGTAACAATTCTGTGGCCCTAAGTAACAGTTCTGTGGCCCTCAGTAACAATTCTGTGTCCCTGAGTAACAATTCTGTGTCTGTGCGAGTAACAATTCTGTGGCCCTAAGTAACCGTTCTGTGGCCCTCAGTAACAATTCTGTGGCCCTGAGTAACAATTCTGTGTCTGTGCGAGTAACAATTCTGTGGCCCTAAGTAACAGTTCTGTGGCCCTCAGTAACAATTCTGTGGCCCTAAGTAACGGTTCTGTGGCCCTCAGTAACAATTCTGTGTCCCTGTGTAACAATTCTGTGTCTGTGTGAGTAACAATTCTGTGGCCCTAAGTAACAGTTCTGTGGCCCTCAGTAACAATTCTGTGTCCCTGAGTAACAATTCTGTGTCTGTGCGAGTAACAATTCTGTGGCCCTAAGTAACAGTTCTGTGGCCCTCAGTAACAATTCTGTGTCTGTCCCTGAGTAACAATTCTGTGGCCCTAACTAAAGTTTCTGTGGCCCTAAGTAACAGTTCTGTGGCCCTCAGTAACAATTCTGTGTCTGTCCCTGAGTAACAATTCTGTGGCCCTAACTAAAGTTTCTGTGGCCCTAAGTAACAATTCTCTGGCACTCAGTAACAATTCTGTCTGTCCCTGAGTATCAATTCTGTGGCCCTAATAACGTTTCTGTGGCCCTAAGTAACAGTTCTGTGGCCCTCAGTAACAATTCTGTGTCTGTCCCTGAGTAACAATTCTGTGGCCCTAACTAAAGTTTCTGTGGCCCTAAGTAACAATTCTCTGGCACTCAGTAACAATTCTGTCTGTCCCTGAGTAACAATTCTGTGGCCCTCATAACGTTTCTGTGGCCCTAAGTAACAGTTCTGTGGCCTTCAGTAACAATTCTGTGTCTGTCCCTGAGTAACAATTCTGTGGCCCTAACTAAAGTTTCTGTGGCCCTAAGTAACAATTCTCTGGCACTCAGTAACAATTCTGTCTGTCCCTGAGTAACAATTCTGTGGCCCTTATAACGTTTCTGTGGCCCTAAGTAACAATTCTCTGGCACTCAGTAACAATTCTGTCTGTCCCTGAGTAAGAATTCTGTGGCCCTAACTAGCGTTTCTTTGTCCCTAAGTAACGATTCTGTGGCCCTCATTAACAATTCTGTGTCCCTGAGTAATGGTTCTCTGTCCCTAAGTAACGTTTCTCTGTCCCCAAGTAACGTTTCTGTGGCCCTAACTCTTTCCCTAATACAGAGCGGTCTGCCTCTGTTCAATGACTGGAGGCAAATGAAGAATTCCAAAATGGCCGCTATTTATAGCTCGACCATTACACTGTGCTGGCTGGCTGGCTGCTGATTGGCTGATGCGATCACATGTCATTAAGAAATGCATTATGGGTCAGCGCGCCTTGTCTGCGCGCCTTCCCAGACATCCCCGCTCCGTCGCCGCACATGTCCGCCGCCATTTTCGGAAAAATTTCGATTCGCGCGTCCGAAGTAGGCTATTTTTCGGATTCGGCGCGAATCGAAATTTTTCCGATATTCGACTCGAATTCCACTTCGCCTACTTCGATTCGCTCATCTCTAACAATGTACATGCACAGTATATCAAAGGTAAAATACAATAAGCTAGTGCTGCGCTGCTCACTAAAAATCAGAGACAAACCCCCCCCCAAAAAAATGATATCAGTTATCAATAAACGTGACAATAATATTGTGCATTAAATCAGATAAAACAAATAAATGACCTGTTGGGTCCCAAACACACAAGAAGGAACAGATTAACAAAACACGGTGGAGAATAATGACAATAACTCAGTGTAAAAGTGAAATACAAATAAGTGAAAAATAAATACTAAATTAGAATAACCAAATAAAAGTGATAGAATAATTCCTGACTGAACCTCGTGCATATAAAGTGAATGAGTCTCATAGATCAACTCCCAATAATGTGAGAAGGTGGTGTTAATACCAATAGTAAACCTTTGGCTGGGTAGGTACACCCAAAAAATTGCATGTGTCAATAAAAAATTAAATGCAAAATGAAGTCCCAAAATTAAATTAAAGAGTAAATATGTAAAACAGTCTTTTATCCTAAATCCTTCCAATATTTAAAAGAATTTGATGGTGACATGCAAAGATAGGTTGTCACCATTCATACTCCTCCACCTTCCAGCATGCACGCTCACCTAAATGGCTGACCTATAAATTGTATAGGTCAAATGCACTCTGTCAGATCAATATCCAGTTGAATCTTTTAATTCTACAGGTCTCCACAAATATAGGCAAAGAGATCCCTTGTGATCTCACTTCAATGGAAAACTGCTAAAAAAAAAAAATGAACAGAGGACTTCCCATAGTGCAGTAAATCTTTAACACATTAAAAAACAAATAAAAAACTAGTCACATATTAAATGGGATTCACAGAACCCATTCAGGCATATAAAACCATGTAGATGGACTGGGTGCAGGGGAGGACTAATCATTTGGAAACATGGGCACTGCCCGAGGGCCCAGGGTCAGTAGGGGGCCCCATGAGATGCCCCTGGTACCTTTTTCATAGGCTGTTTTGAGTTTGGGCAAGGACACAGGGGCCCCATGATCCCTTATTGCCTGGGGGCCCCATGAGTTGTCAGTCCGCCCCTGACTGGGTGTAGCAAGATGGTGGCTTCCGCGCACAACCGGAAATTAGATTATGGTCATTATTTCCCACTGTGTTTTGTTAATCTGTCACTTTTTGTGTGTTTGGGACCCAGCAGGTTGTTTATTGTTTTTAAGTAATTTGATTCACAATATTATTGTCTCTTTGATTTTTCTTGAGCAATGCAGCACTAGCTTATTGTATTTTACTTATATATTTAGGAACACATTAGAGTGCTTGCAGCAGCTTCAATTTGTATACAGTATTTAGTTGTGGCAGTGCATGAGTGTATCTTTTGATGTTTAGTATATCAAAGGTGACTCCTGTAGCTGTGATAAACTGTTAACTCCAAGGTCAGTGAAGAGGATATGCAGGTACAATTTGAAATGAGAGGAAAAGAGGGTTTACCTGTGGACTGAGGAAATGGCTCATTAGTAAAACTTCAGGACTCCCCCCCAAGGAAGTGCCACTAGCTGAGAGTATTGACAGATTCAAAAAACTTTTATATGTCTTCCACAAGAAGCAGAATATACAGGGCTATGGGAATTTTTAGAAAATAAAATAATATCACACACATACACGTGTTGAACTGGATGGACCTGTGCCTTTTTTCAACCTTATTAACCATGTAAAAATCAAAATTTTAGGTAACTACATTTTTTATTTTTAAAGTTGACTGTCTTTTTTTTTATTCCCTAAAATGATAACGTTTCTTTCTTTCTTTCTTTGTTTTACACAGAAATCAGGTGCAGTCCACCAGAGATTACTCACGGAAGAGTAAGCATTGATAAATCTAGTTTTAAGGACAAAGAAACCTTAGCATTTTCATGTAGTTCTGGATATAAACCATCTACATCTGCTCTACTTACATGTACAAAAAATGGTTGGAGTCCCACGCCTATATGTGAAGGTTGGTTTTGAAATAATTTGACTAATTATATAGCTATATAATCAAATTCCAATGGTGGACTTTTCTATGGTCTAGCAGTCATCCCTATGTTTAACCACTTGACTACCAGGCACTTTTACCCCCTTCCTACCCAGGCCAATTTTCATTTTTTAGTGCTGTCACACTTTGACAATTGCGCAGTCATACAACACTGTACCCACAATAAATGTTTATTATTTTTTTGAGACAAATAGAGCTTTCTTTTGGTGGTATTTAATTACCACTGGGGTTTTTATTTTATGCTAAACAAACAAAAAAAAGCACTGATGAGGTAATTATGAGGCTGCCCCGATATGTGGCACTGATGGGCATTGATAGGCGGCACTGATGGGCACTGACAGGCATCACTGATGGGCACTGATTGCCAGCACTGATGGGCACTCACAGCCAGCACTGAGGAGGCGCTGATAGCCAGTACTGATGGGCACTGATATAAAGCACTGATGGGCATCAGATACAAAGAACTGATGGGCACTATTAGCTGCACTGATGGGACTATGATGATCATCAGGGCACTGATGATCAGTGTATATATCCTCTCTGAGAAATGCCGCCTACCGGCTCTCCTCTCCTCACATGCTGTCAGCATGAGGAGAGGACAGCCGATAACCCACATTTCCTATTTACACTGTGATCAGCTGTGATTGGACACAGCTCATCACATGGTAAAAGGCCGCTCTTATTGGCCCTTTACCTGTTTGCGTGATCAGTTGTGTCCGAAGGACACAGTGATCACAGATCGCACCTGGTGTGTGCCCCAGTGGGTACGTGTTTGGGAACTGGTTAAAGTATATATAGCCAAAGCTTTTAGTTTTCGTTATACTAGGATATTTTTTTGTTGGTTTGTTTTTTGTTTACTCGTATTTGTAAACATTTTTCATTTTCTGTCTCATGGGACAACAAGAGGAGATATGTCCAAAGTAGACCCCTTCAAAGTAAAGAAAAAACCTCTTTTAAAGAAGGTATGTTGATTTTTTTTTGAGAAACTAGCGGATTGGAAAAAAAAATTACCAGATCCCTGCATCAACACAAACGACGATATGTATGCAGTAATTTCTCCCACTGCGCTATTGTATTCTTGCAACGGGATGTCCCCCCTGGCCCCCGCAGAATACACAGATCAGTGCTGCAGCCATCAACTGCATGCACTAATCAAATGCCGGTTTTCCAGCATGACCGTTCTACACAAGTCAGAGTACACACAGAGTACACAGAAAGGAGTACACACATACCGAACATTGTCTAGTTCTTGCTGACCAGCTGACATTTGGTACATGTATGCCCAGCTTTAGACAGTTGTCACAGGAAAAAATGTCCCCAATGGAAGATTGAACCCTTTCCTACTCTATTGAAAATGGGTTTGGATCCACACATGCAAGTTTAGAAAATATATACCTTTTCTGCTTTCATATATTGAAAGCTAAAAGTGGTTACATTACCTTTCTCCTTCTATTTCTGTATGTGGATGATGGCACTGTAATTATTTTAATAAAAAAAAAACACCCAAGTACATTTTTCCTAATCCATCTACAGCTGTTACATGACCCAGCTCTTTCCCAGCCTGTGTGCAAGGAAACAATGGCAGGAGAAGCTTCTAGTCCACTGCTGCTGGTTACATGTTCAAAAAAAATAAACAGCCTTTGGAATATAGAGTAAGAATAAATAATTAATATCAATAAACTGTTTTAAATGATTATATAGATATATATATTTGAAATACAATTGTTATTACTTTTTGGCAATAACATGGTGTGGGTGGATTTTTGCCAGTCCTTGACTGTGTCACGTTCCTCTAGCTTGTGTCTTAGAATAAAAGGGAGGTGAGGCCTCCATCAACACACATGTAATATCCCATCCTCCATTGTGTTTAGCTGGTTAGTGGGCATGGAGGAGGAGGGGGGGAGTGGGCTGACATTTATCACTTTGTATACACCCACATGTGTGACTCTGTAGTCACACGGGCTACTCAGATGTAAGAGGGAGGAAATGCTCAGCATAGATACTCACCGAAAACTGAGCATGTACAGAGCTGCCAGCACTGCTCTGCAAAATCCCTAGCTGCATTGGGGATTTGGACAGAAGGGGGAGATGGAGAACAGCAGGATCAACCAGGTTTTTTGCAAAGTAGAAAAAACTAATCTCATAATGAGTATGAACATTGTGTACTACAGCATTTTATTGATATTTTTTTATGATGTGGGTTTAGTGACAATTTAATAAATAGAAGCAGTATATGAGATAAACAATGAGAAGATAGTTCAGGTTTGTTCCCCGAATGTGAATGCAAAGTGCAAAGGTTGAAGCTGTCCTTATGCCAAATCATAAGTTCTAGAAATGACCTTGATAAAAAAAAAGAACCCGTGAGCCCATCTGGTAAATATAACTAGAGGTCAGGAAGAAAATAATAAGAGATGATTGAATCTATCTGCATCAGTTACTATGGTGGAATGGATCAGTTCAAAAAAAGGTTTAGAAACCAGCCAATCATCACTAGATAATGCGGTCTGTAGGATAGTTTACAGTGTTCAGCAGGTTCCCAAAGCAGGAAGCCCTTGAGCAGTGACATTCTTCCTATAATAAGGAAAAATTTATATATCACCTAAGAAGGAATATACAACTTCCTCATTGGATCAGTGACATCACAAGGGGAAGAGTATCCCATCCTGTTACTCCTTGTTGCATTAAAAGTTGAATCTCTTTTGGGAAGCGCTCTGTATGTAAGTGGTTCATTGAATAATCATTTTCTTTTTGTGATCCTATTTGATATATTTTCAAGAAGAAGCTCATTAAGTATCTCATAATCCACCATCTGAATTATGAAATCCAAGCAAGAATAAAGAAGTCCTAAGGCTCAGCAAAATATTCACTTTATTCACATACCACAAGGCAAACAGTGCAAAGCTTCAGACCTCTGTAGCTCATGTTAGGCGTTATAATAAAATGAGCACGATAACTTTCATATACACAAAATAATACAACCACACTGTATATATCTAATAAGCATTTAACACATTACATAGCTGAAGTAAATAGACAATAGAATGATGTTAGGGCATCTATTTAAAAACATTGTGTCAATGTTAAAGAGATAAGTTGTTATCACGTGTTTACCACTGCAATTTCAGAAAAAGTAAAAAAGGTGCTGACATGCATTAATTCTTACATGCAATTGTTGTACATATAGTATATAAAAATCTGTGACCTTTTGGCAGGCAAACAGCATCTGCTAATGACACCCTACAGCTACTATTATGATTAGTCTTTTTTTTAATAACTTTTATTGCTGCCACAAGGAATTTAAACATCCATTGCGACAGCAATAGGCATGTGATAGGTACTTTTTATGGGCAGATTCCCAAATCTCTCCTCTGTCCTTAAAAGCATACAAGTTTGGTGTGAATTAATGCTTTTCTTTTTTTAAAATGGTGCCATTTATTGCTGAGTAAACCTGAAGTGATGTAAGATCATCACTTCCAGGTTATTATATTATAGAGCCGAACAAAGCCGTTCCAGTCTTTGTTCAGCTCTGTGATCAGCTTGCCTTGATCAGACTCCCAATCGGATGGGAGATCCTTGTAAAGCTACGGAAGGTAGCAGAATGGGGTAAAAGTCCCTTCCTACTTCTTGTAACAGCAATCGAGCCGCTAGTTAGCGGCTCTGATTGCTATTACAAGAGAGCTGACCGCTGGATTTAAAAAACAGTATCGGGTATCATGGTATGATGGCTATGTACAGATACGTTGGTGAAGCTGAAGTGGTTAAATATAAATCGGTAATAAATATATCAAATGTAACTGATAATACCTGGAAAGTAAAAAAAGAGCCTTGAATGCAGATGTCATCTGAAGTTAATGCTAGTGTCAATTTTCTTTTACTCCACCTACACCATATTAATGCACACAAAATATACATTTGATGTTCAATAAAAATGTACAGGGAGCTTTATAATTTGAATGTTGAATTTTTCTTCTAAAACGTTTTTTTTAAGTCATGTGACTACATCAGGGCTGTGCAGACAAACTCACACTGTAGTACTAGAAGCCCCTCCCATGCACCTTTCCCTGCAGATGCCAAAGAACAGGGAAAGATCATGTGACCACACAACAGTGCTGCAGAAATAAGGTGTTTAGAAGATTTACCAAAAAATGCAGCGGCATTATATATATATATATATATGATTTATGTAGATTAATTACAGCAATTAACACTGTTTAGTATTACGTTAAGAATCTGTAGCTGCCATAGAATCAGGTTCCTAAAGTCGTAGTAGTAAGAACTACCTGAATTTGAAGTATGTTATCGACACCAGTGCAAATGCTTGCCTGAATTACGCACAGGTACTGTAGTTCTTAAGAAAACTAGTGCCAGAAAGTTTTCATTAGGACTTTATTGAATTCTCTGAATGTAACTCTGTGTATGACATGTTATAGTAACCTGCTCTGTGCAATGCTTTTGCACAGAACAGCCTCGATCTTCCTCTTCACTGGGTACCCCGCTGGCACTCCTGACTCCTCCCCCTGCTGAGAAATCATGGTCAGGGGTGTATTTACCAGAAGGCAAACAAGGCACTTGCCTGGGGCAGCATTTTTCAGGGGGGCAGCACCCCTCCCCAGAAGAAGGGATGGAAGAAGGGACATGTGTGCCATAGGAACCAGGTGGGATCCGAGAGAGACTGCTGGCTGCTTGATGGTCTATGTAGAGCCTGACTCTCTTTCCTGGGGATGTCCATAGATGTGAAGATGGGTGTCTTTCTCTCTATTGCTGGGAAGGGGGGGTAGTGGAAGGCTCTCCCAGATGGGGGGCAGGGGTGTTGTTGGTCACTGTCAGGCTCTCTCAGCAGGAGGGGGAAGGGGGGGGTGTTGGTCAGTGTCTGCGGGGGTGAGATGATTTTTGTGTTGCCTAGGGCAGCACAATACCTAAATACACCACTGCTCACAGTGCTTGTTTTTGAGCCAAAGCTCCCCCCTCATTCGCTGTGGTTGACATCAGTAGGAGCCAATAGCTTCCGCTGCTGTGTCTGAGCCAGTTTTTATGGACACAGGCTATGGAAGACTGAGATTGAGCTCTCCAGATCATAATCTTGTACAATTTCCTTTTGTTTCTTTTGGTCAGTTGACCACATCAACTGCACTTGTGCTTATCAGACACCGCTTTCCTGGAATTTGTATATGCTGCCATAACCTTTGATACTGTATCTCATGACATGGCAAATTGGCAACTTCAGTCACAGAGGCACCAGCTAAGTGGGCACCAACAATTTGCCCTCTATAATCAATAACAATGATGGGGCCCTTGTTGACCCATAGATAAGCCCTCCCTTTCCAAAATGGGCTATTTATTATCCACTGCAGAAAAAAGCATCATACCCTCCAAAAAACTTCCCTATGAGCAATGACAATGGTAACAGCAATCAAATTGACCTGCAAAATGGCCAACTGACCTCTTACCCCTCTTACCACCCTTGCAGATCCTGGAGTGTCTGCTGTAGCAAGTGGACACTGGAACACTGTGGAAGCTGAAACATCTGGAACACTGTGAAAATTTGAACACTCTCGATTAACTGTCTGTAAGACAGTGACTTTTTGCAACAGCAGCCATCCCAAAGTAAGAATAATGTCCTAGGCAGCAGCTTGCAGCTTTGTACAGGAGGTTCACTGGATTGGCAGGCCTCTCTCTTTTTGAGAGTTTTCACATGGCTCAGGCAGTAGCCTTAGATGCCCTTAGCCTCCTACTCAGACCCTGGGCACTCTCAGCAGGCTCTTCTGCAATCCTGAGCCCCCTGTCCCTGGGGCCACTTGTTTCACCATGAAAGGGGGCACTCCTCCCAGGCACACACAGGCTCTCCCAAACACCATCTATCTGTTGGGCTAGATGTTTCCCCTCTTTCCATGCAGTCCTTTCTCCTTGCAGGTCCCAGAGTTTTGCCCTTATCGGGTGGTGGGTGGAGCTTAGCTCTCGGCTATCTGGCCAATCAGATTGCTATGGATGGGTCCTGCCCTTGGCTGAGCTGGCAGCCAATAAGTGTCCAGTCTTGCCTCCTCTCTACCTCCAGCTATCACTCAAGCAGAGGATTGAAAGAAAGAAAAGCAGTCCAGTGCAGCTGAGTTGTCAGCACATGCTAGGTAAAATTTTGAAGCTCTCAGCTGGCGCTACATATAGAGATACAATTTCCATTAGCTGACAATTGCAATCCCAAACCATTTCACATGATATCCCAAAAAGTCAGTAAATATTTGTCAAAAAAAAGCCCTTTAGTGATAATCTGCATAAGAAAAATGCAAGATTTTGAATTAAACATTTCTGAGTCATAATTATAATAAGGAAAAATGCTAAATCAATTCAAACAGTATACCAAGAAAATGTATGATTACTGTATTCAGGGAGTGAAAATATATAAAGACAAGATTATTTTAACTTTTGATAGCCATGGCAAGTTAGTAAAAAAGGTAGCTATACTACACTATCTAAGATACTAAATATGCCTTCTTAAAGGAGATGTATGTTACAGCATACACTTTCATTTTATAACATCAGCATTGCAGAAGAAATACAAAGAATGATTTTATTTGACAATCCAAGATCAGGCCACTTGGAAAAATCTCCTTTCATGTTGTGAGTTCTGCCTGTCTGCTGGCCATCTCTTTCTACAACTTCCTAGATTCCCTGCATGCTTTGCAGCTTCTTCTCTGCTGTTTACTTTCAGTTTCTAAGGACTACATATACAAGACATAGTGAACATAGTGAAAATGTGAATATCAGTGTTCACAATATTAGGTAATATTAAGTAAAAGTATCCATGTCTAATTCATCTAGACAGATATAGGCAGTGCAAGCAGGATGGAGTACAATGATTCTTGGTGTCTCAACAAAAATGTACATTTGCATATCATAATTGAAAATATTATTTTATTAAAATGTATTAGTTGCCCATGTACAGTTGTGGCCAAAATTATTCAACCCCCACTGAAATTGAGTGTTTTGGCCAGTTTGACATTGCTTTTGATCATTCAGTCATCTTGCTTACATTTACATTAAAGAGGCACTTGTAGGTCAGACAAATATAACATAACAGTTATAATGAAATAACCACAAATGTCTTTTCTGTGCTCACAGCATTATCAGTTTTATTCAACCCCCAAGTGACATTCAATCTTAGTACTTAGTACAGCATCCTTTTACAGTTATAACAGCTTTTAAACGTGAAGCATAGCTTGACACAAGTGTCTTGCAGCGATCTACGGGTATCTTCGCCCATTCTTCATGGGCAAAGGCCTCCAGTTCAGTCACATTCTTAGGCTTGCGCACTGCAACTGCTTTCTTTAAGTCCCACCAGAGGTTCTCAATCGGATTTAAGTCTGGTGACTGCGATGGCCACTCCAAAATGTTCCAGCCTTTCCTCTGCAACCATGCTCTAGTGGACTTGGAGGTATGCTTGGGATCATTGTCCTGTTGAAAGGTCCAACGTCTCCCAAGCCTCAGGTGTGTGACGGACTGCATCACGTTTCCATCCAATATCTCCTGGTACTGAAGAGAATTCATGGTACCTTGCACACGCTGAAGCTTCCCTGTACCTGCAGAAGCAAAACAGCCCCAAAGCATGATTGACCCTCCACCATGCTTCACAGTAGGCAAGGTGTTCTTTTCATCATAGGCCTTGTTCTTCCTCCTCCAAACATAGCGTTGATCCATGGGCCCAAACAGTTCTAATTTTGTTTCATCAGTCCACAGAACACTATCCCACAACTTTTGTGGTTTGTCCACATGGCTTTTGGCATACTGCAGTCGACTCTTCTTATTCTTTGGAGACAGCAAGGGGGTACGCCTGGGAGTTCTGGCACGGAGGCCTTCATTACGCAGTGTGCGTCTTATTGTCTGGGCTGAAACTTCTGTACCCACATCTGACAAATCTTTTCTCAGTTCCTCAGCAGTCACACGGGGACTTCTCTCCACTCTACGCTTCAGGTAGCGCACAGCAGTCGAAGTCAGCATCTTCTTTCTGCCACGACCAGGTAGCGTTTCAACAGTGCCCTTTGCCTTGAATTTGCGAATGATGCTTCCTAAGGTGTCTCTTGGTATGTTTAACATCTTTGCAATCTTCTTATAGCCATTGCCCTTCCTGTGAAGAGAAATCACCTCTTCTCTTGTCTTCCTGGACCATTCTCTTGCCTTCACCATGTTTGTAACCACACCAGTAAATGTCTAGAAGGAGCTGAGTATCACAGTCATTTTAAAGCTGCCTAATTGGTGCTTATTATGCTTGATTGCTGCTCGGTGACATCCACAGGTGTTTTCAATACCTGATGGAAAGCACCTGTATGAACCTCTGTTCTTCAGAGTGGTAGTCTTTAAGGGGTTGAATAATTGTGGCAATGAAGAAACCACATAAGAACCATTTACTACTGTATTACATAAACAATTGATGTCATTTTAGTTGCATTTGGGTAGTTACAACGTCCTTGTAGGATTTGATTCTGAATACAATTCCAAATGTACACTATAGTCCCTAAACCCCTTTACAGCATTGGGGGTTGAATAATTTTGGCCACAACTGTAGCATGAGTAAAAGTTGTCATATGGTAAGGGAGCACAGAGGCACCATGCACACCTGTTAACATCCGTAAGAGTGCTTGAAACAAAAAATTAAAGCTGAACTGCAAGAATTATCTTTTTTTTTTTTAATTTTCATTGGTCCAGATTAGTTACACCCAATTCTTCATACAGTATCTCACATCTAGAGGGCAGCAGGGGATTAATAATTTCACTGTCATAGAGTAGACTGTGCTACTACTGTTTATACCTGTGATGCTTTTGAGATAATTAATTATAAATAAATTGGGCGGTGGCTGACTCCCATAAACAATAATAACGCAGTGCTTCCAGCCATTACTGCAAATATCTTAATTAGTATTCAATAATATGGACACCTTAACAAATATAGCACCACACTAATTTTCCTTGAGTTCTTTTCACCAGTGTGATTTCTTACCATATACACAAATATCACCAGTTTGATAAATAAATAAATAATTTATTTGTATAAAAAAAATATTTATATATATATATTAATACAGATGAATCTACTGGTGGTGAGTATTTCCTACACACAATCAAGGGATAACCCACAATCAATTTTAAATAGGTCAAACGTAAAATATATATATATCACAAGAGCAAAAATGACAAAAATAATCTTGCAGTGGTTAGTAAATCTTAGTTATTAGTACTCAAGATATAATTTCCAATTCCCGTGGCCAAAGGGAATTAGGAAAATATTCCTGATATAATATGTACAGAAAACACTTCAGATATTTCAAGAAAACAATACAATTTCAACACCAAATATAGAGAAAAAATTAAAACTCTATTCCATAATCAAAGCAATTCTCTCCATACACTATGCAATCTGATTTGATCCAATCGATGCAATTTTGAAGTAATATGCAATCTCTATTTATATGCACAATCTTATTATTTCAGCACAATATCAATATTATCAAGGTTCTAGTAAATTCTAAATGAATAAAAAGTTTTTGACACTTTGACACAATTTCTCACCACTCCCAGATATAGCGGTTACTGAGATATTTTGGTGAAACAGCAGTCTTCTCGTCAGGAAATAAGTAAATATTGGATGAGCAGGCAAAAGTTCTTCTCTGGTCAAAAATAGGTTCTTTTAGGTGGACAAAAAGGTTTTCAAAAATAAGTTCTTCAAAAGCAGTCTTCAAAGGCAGAGTTTTTTTCTCAAGTAGTTTTTCCAAGAGGTTTTCAGAGTAGATTTGTTGTAGCGGGTTGTTTTTTTTTTTTAAGAGATTTTTTTTTTTTTCTTTTTAAATTTAAGAGTAGGGTCTGCATATACTGTATATATTGGAAAGACCCATTGTTCTCTAGGTCCACCCATGATGTAGGCTGATTGAACGGCCAGAATGCCATTGATTCTGGAGGTTCTCTACCTGTCCACTAGGGGCAGTCAAGTTCCATGAATGAAATTGTGACCACTTGTTATGAGTCATCTTCAAGCTGATGGTATGACTTTATTGATAAATTTATATGTCCTGCTGAAATATGAAAGTGGCTCTTATCAATATCTCTTTATATCATGTCCATTATGTTTAATTTAGTTTCGTGGCTCATCTTCCATATATGTGAATTTTTATTTTGCTGTCCATTATTCTGAGAATGGTAAATATTAAGATAATATTCCCATAATTTGTTATGGCATTCTATCAGCTATTGCTTGCTTGTTACTTCAGTCCATCATGTCAGATATTTCATATCTTTCCACATTCTGATGTAGGCACGTATGTTGGTAATCATTTGCTTTAAAATCTCAGATATAGTCTACCCAAATCACAATCCATCTCATATGTCATTATGACTTGATCATATCCAGTTTATGCTTTTGCATGTTTTTCTTTTGTAGTTGCCAACTTTATTAAATTGATTTCGGTGTCATGATATATATATAGTATTATGTCAGCTGTTTACTTTTAAATCCAGTTTTGCAATTGGGTTTCAAGGTTCACGGCCTGGGTGAGCACCTTGGAAGTGTATGCTTAGCTTTCTGTTGTCTGTGTCCCATTGGTAAACATTTAGTTGACTTTTCATAAGATGTATGACTCTGTTCAATGATAGGTGTCTCTATTCCCGCCATAGACTGATGTCCTTCTTGTGAATGAACCTCCATTTAAGGCTTTACTTAGTAAATACAGTTTATTTGGTAAGGATATTATGTTCAAAGCTTCCTGTTGTCGCAGCCTGTATTCTCGTCATTCATATGTTAAGAGATGTGTCTTCTACAATTACCATTTACGACGTTTTGGTCCATTTCAGTTAAGCTAAATTCAAGTGTTGTGTGACTCTATTGTATGTTTAAACAAGAATCTGCATTCAGTAACTTATTGTGAAATGGTGTTTGATACCGGGCAAACACATGGTTCTTGCAAAGTTGCTGACATTTCATAATTAGTTTAATTGAAAAGTATTTCTTTAATAATTTATGAATCAAAATCACTACACTACAGTAGCAAAAGTTTGCATACACCTGTATGTTTGGCTTGTGTTTACAAGAGCATAATGTCTATGGATGGCCGTATGGAGCATTTGTTCTTTTTGGATTCAGGAAACATGCTGGAACTTACATTGCAAGGATTCAGGCACCCGTGCCCAAGAGACCTAACATCGAAAAGCTTTGTGGTTGATGTAATAACTGTTTAGTGTAATTTCCTTTACAAACGTTAATTCTCTTTGTAGAAGGAAATCATGGAATCATGGAACTAATGCCTCATTCTAACATTATATAGTGATCTTCCCTCATCAAAAACACCCTTAAAAATGTATTCTACAAAAACCTGACCAAACTTTTAAGGGAAGCCCATAAGTGTATGGTCAGAGTTAAACTCATATTCCTATGCACTAAACTTAAAAAGGAAAAACAAAAGTCACTTAACAATCTAATCACCAGTGTCTTGAAACTGGAAGTCTTGCACAAAAGATCTCTAGATCAAGCAGTGGCTCGAGAAGCTGTTGAAATAGATCCTAGACACTGCTATGAAATGCAACATTTTCTTGAAAACTAAATTATTTTATGAACATGAGTATAGGTGTAAAGTTCTGGGATAGAACCCTTGAAGACATGTTCGAAGTATCTAAAAGTTACTCACTTTTAGGTACTTTAGTAGACAGATCAACTTTCTTTCACAAAGGAGAAGGTATATCTTTTACAGAGAAGGAATCAGAAAAGGAATTAAAATTACTCCTATTCCAAATAAAACCAGGAAAATGCTAAGTTCCAGATGGGTTCAGAGTCAAGTGTTGCAACCAATCACCTAAAACCATTAAAAAGTAGAGCCTCCAAATTCCACCCTCCACCATCATTCCCTCAGGCTCACATTGAATAAAAATTAGCCTTTTTGGTCTAAACTCAAGGTTATTCAGGCAATCGGACGAACAACCAACCATTTGAGAGCTGAAACATCATGTTTTAGGTTAAATATATTTTTATTATCAAAGTAGGCAAACATGTCGCAATCAGTCAAAAATCAGTGAATGAAAATATATGAACGTGTCTGCAAGCACAATCTTAAAAAGAGAGTAAATATCATAAATTCCAAAAAAATAGTTTATAGAATTATTCCAGGCAGTAAGTTGCATGTAAATAGCACAATATTTTTAAGAGCGTCAATAGTGAGACCAAATTTGCCAAAAACATTATAAGTAAGAGTTTATAAAATATGTATACTCCAAAGAAAAACAGATAAAGAGAAGGAGGTGGGAAGGAGTAAAGGGTCAGGGAAGCTTTGGGTACAGTACACTAAGTCATTGAGGGAGAGTAAAGTCCAAACAGTCCAAAATTATATTGCCTAAAGGTGGAAGGCGGAGCAAAACTACATGAGAAACAATCAGGAAATAGTGGATATATTTTCTGAGGCCACCAAGGATGTCATTTTATCAGAGGTAGAATAGTGTTCCCATATCAACCACAGGGAATTCCTCCCATGTATAATTTTCCTGAGCCACCAGTTCCTCTATCCCCATAATATCATTAACTATGTAAATCCAATGAATGATGGAGGGAAAAGGGTATTTCCATAAAGAGACAATCAATTTTCGCGCTGCAGATAAAAAGAAGCTTGCTTTTTGGGATTTATAAGAACCCGGTAAGATGGACAAAAGTGCAATGTCAGGCGACAGAGAGAGACTCATCATAAATTATATATAGAAAAAAACTTAAGCCAAAATGGGTAGACTGCTCTGCATCCTCACCAGATGTATATGTTCCTCTCTCCTCTGCACATCTGCAGCAGGTGTCTTATGACATTGGGAACATCCTGTGGACTGATAATGGATCCCTGTACCATCTAGAAATTATTTTTTTTGTGGGTATAGCAGGAAATAGAAGATTTATGTGTATATTGAAAATCTCTTTACCATTCCTCCATGGTGATCTCACGGCCCAAATCCCTAGCCCATAATTTGGTAAAATCAGGTAAGATGTTTTGGAAAGGACACATAATAGGCACTAGATGAGGGGCAACTGTTTTATAAAAACGGGGTGTAAAGCCGTCCATTCCAGGATATTTCCCACTCTTCAATCCTGTAGTGGTGGCAAGGAATTCCATTTCCATGAAGGGGAAATCCAAATCATCAGACCCGTGGTAAAGCTGAATCATTAATATAATCCCGCATAGAGGTAAGATAAGAAAGGAAGGTAGAGGGTGCCCCGGCATGGACAAATATATAGTTTTGAATAATAATTATGGAATTCCTCTGCTATTTCAGAATCTCTTTATTTTTTGGAGCCTGAAGTGGAAGTGAGGAAAAAAACTTTCTGTTTTTGAGTTCGAGGGTGCATTGTACATGCTAGAGGGTGGCCACACTTGTTAGCCGAGAAATAAAATTTGCTCTTCATCTTGTCATGAGCAATCAGAGACTTAGCTTCAAGGATGTGTAGAACATCATGCCTAGCATTCAAAAGAGAAAACAGAGTGGTCTTGTCCAGCGTTCATTTATGGGAGGCTTCTAGAGTGGAGATAAGAGTTAGCATTTGTGTATCTCTAATGTACGGTCTCGTTTTAAACAAGTCCCGTGCTGTATGAATACCCCGGATAAAATGCATTTCAATGCCTACCACTTAATATGTGGGTGAGTGTCATCTGAGGCATGAGTAATGCTAAACTCCCAAATTGCTTGAAAAACCGCAGCTATGCATGTGTATTGCCTTAACACATTGTCATTCAATCTCCACGTCCCGTCTCATACTCACACCCAGGCTGCCCAGGCACAGGTGTATGGGGGACGCACTTGGCATCCTGGAAAAGAAGTGGGCGGGGAGAGAGGTGGGCATGCATCAGCCGCACTGCTTTCCCTACATACAGCTGCACTGCAGTACCTTGCTGGCTTTCATGTGCAGGAGGTGGGTCTGAGACTTGCCTCCTGCACATGAAGCTGGCAAGGTGCTGGGGCCGCATTTAGGGAAAGCAGTACAGCTGGTGATCTCTGCATGTCCACTCCTATTCCCACGCACTGAGACCTGCCTCCCACGCATGAAAGCCAGCAAGTTGCTGCATATAGGGAAAACAGTGCGGCTGGTGCATGGCCATCTCTTTTCCCGCTGGATGCTGGTGAAAGCTGAGCTATTCTTCTTAATCTGCGCAGTGGAGAGGTTGGACTGGATGCCCCAGGACCAGAGAGTGCTACGTTTGTTAACTAGTTGCCGACCGCAGATAGCCGAATGACGGCTGCACTGCGGCCGGCCAGTTCTGAGTGGACGTCATATGACGTCCTCCCAGAACGCGCTCTCCTGCGCGCCCCAGGGGGCGCGCACCTGGCGATCTCCGTGATCGCTGTGTCCTACGGACACAGCTGATCACGTGATGTGGTAAAAGGCCAATCACAGCGGCCTTTTACCACATGATCAGCGGTGTCCAATGACACGCTGATCAGAGGGAAATGCAAGTGCCGGTTCTCGGCTGCACTTTCCTCACGCTGTCAGATCGTGAGGAAAGTACTGCCGAGAACCGGCAGTTGTCAGAGCGGGGATCGGCACTGATCATCAGGGCACTGATGATCAGTGCCCTGATGATCGGTGCCCAGCAGTGCCACCCGCAAGTTCCGCCCACCTGTGCCCAGCAGTGCGCCCACTAGCTCCGCCCACCTGTGCTCAGCAGATCACCCACCTGTGCCCAGCAGTGCACCCACCTGTGCCCAGCAGTGCACCCACCTGTGCCACTCTGCAGTGTCCCACACCTGTACCCAGAAGTGCCACCTACCTGTGCCCAGCAGTGCCACCCACCTGTGCCCACCCACCTGTGCCCACCAGTGCCACCCACCTGTGCCCACCCACCAGTGCTGCCCACCAGTGCCACCCACCAGTGCAGCCCAGCAGTGCTGCCAGTCAGTGCCGCCAGTCAGTGCCCAGGGGTTGTGCCAGTCAGTGCCGCCAGTCAGTGCCCAGCAGTGATGCCAGTCAGTGCCGTCTATCAGTACCCATCATCAGTGTCACCTATCAGTGCCGCCTATCAGTGCTGCATATTAGTGCCGCCTATCCGTGACACCTCATTAGTGCTGTCTATCAGTGCCGCCTATCCGTGCCACTTCATTAGTACTGCCTATCAGTGCCCTTTAGTGCTGCCTATCAGTGGCCATCAGTGCCGCCTATCAGTGCCCATCAGTGCTGCCTCATCAACGCACATCAGTGAAGGAGAAAAAATACCTGTCTGAAAAATTTTATAATAGAAACAAAGAAACTTTTTTTTTTTTCAAATTTTTTGCACTTTTTTTATTTATAGCGCAAAAAGTAAAGCGCCCAGTGGCGATTAAATACCACCAAAATAAATCTCTATTTGTGAGAAAAAAATTATCAAAATTTCATATGGGTACAATGTTGCATGACTGTGCAATTGCCAATCAAAGTGCGGCAGCGCTGAAAGCTGAAAATTGGCCTGGTAAATAAGGGGGTATAAGTGCCTGGTAGGCAAGTGGTTAATGGTAAATCATTTTATTTTCCCCTCTGTGACTACAGCAGTCTTCTAATCAGCCAGATCATGGCCAGGCTTTTCTAATCAGTGTGCACCTGTTGCCTCTGGGCACTCCTCTCCCTCAGCAGCCATGCCTGGCTCAAGCTGAAGAGGAGACTGTCTCCGTTCAACCCAGAAAAGTTGACTGTGGATGTACTGTATTTAGCAAGGAAGTGTTTAGCAGGCTTTGTATACACCACTAAAAGTAGTCCTCAAAAAGCCAGTTATAAAATAATACTCCTTTATAACTGGCTCTGAGCATACGCAAATATGCGGTCTCTCAGCGGCTGGACCTTGATGCCGAGTGGCCGCATATTTGCATGCCACTTGAAAATACATGTGCTGAGAGCGCACGCCCTGCGTGCTCCCAGCACTTATGTCCGTGTCTCACGGAAAGGTCCGGATCTCCCCTTGCAATCCGGACCTTTTCTGATCACATGACCCTAAAACCCCACCCTGCCTCCCGGCATCTGAAAGCCCTTAAACGGCCAGGAGTTGCCAGCGCAAAGGGGTTAATAACTTGCTTTGTAGTACTGACAGAACACTTAAAAAGCATTACTCACAGAGCCAGTTATAAAGAAGTTTTGCTTAATAACTGGCTTTGTGAGTAATCCTTAAAAACTGGCTTTGTGAGTAATGTTTAATATTTAGCTTTCCAGTAGTCACAAAGCCAGTTATGAAGGATTACCCACAAGGCCAGTTATTCAGCAAAAGTACTTTATAACTGGTTCACTGGGAGTAATGCTTAATAACTGTCTTTGTGACTACTGAAAAGCTAAATATTAAACATTACTCACAAAGCCAGATACTAAGCATTGCTCGCAAAGCCAGTTTTAAAGGATTACTCATAAAACCAGCTATTAAGAAAAACTCCTATCTGGCTTTGTTTGTAATACTTTATAACTGGCTTTGCAGTATTCACAAAGCCAGTTACTAAGCAGTACACACAAAGCCAGCTTTAAAGCATTATGTATAAAAAGTGCAGTGCTAATGGTAAGGTAAGAAGAGTGAAAAAATATATATTGATATGTTCATAAAAGTCACAAATGAAGAACATAAAATCCGTATCAGATCCTCCCTTGTAATGAAGGACTTGTGTCTGGAAACAATTATAGAAATGCGCACTCACCGGAAGCGCATACGTAATGCTCATATAAATGTGTCCACAGTAGACCACTAAGGCAGGCGGGGTATGGCAGGTAACCGGGGAGCTTCCTTCTGGGAAAAGGACTGCGCAGCAAGAGGTCTTGGGTAAAGGTGAATATATGCTAGTCCAAAGGTCCCCTTAAGGTTGGATGGGTGCTGAGCTGGTTACATGGCTCCCTTCCTCTGGATACTGGTAGTTGAGGGTAATCTGTAGGCTTAATGGCTCATATGGAGAGCCACAAAATGAATGCAAATAGTGTAGTACTTTATAATAAACTTTATTCCAATCAAAATAGTAATCAGGGTAAAATGCAGAGTATATGCAGCACTAACCCGTTTTTAAGATGGCTGCCGGGCCTCCATGTGGCTCCGGCGGCAATGACGTCACGGTGTGTTGATTCCTCCTAAGGAGCTGGTTTAACTCAACGCCTTTAGCGTTTTGCTAGACATGCCGGTTTGCTAAGGAAGGGAGACACAAAAAAGGACTAGCCTGCTGTATAATTTTTTCTTTTTGATTTTTGGGGTGTCTTTGAATTCAGTCCTCTGTAGGTTGATAATTTTAATTTCCATCAAATGATGGGGCATCTTATGTTCCTAACACATTACCCAGTCCATATCGGTATAAATATCCAGCATGATGTGTTTTCAAAGTGTTCCTTTAATTTTTTTAAGCAGTGTATTTTCTCTGTACCTTGGTCAATTGACAATTTGGTACTACTTATGAAATAAACACTCTATAGCAATGGTATCCAAACTGCTGCTCTCTGCTTGCTTTTATTCGGTCATTGGGGCACGATTTAATTTATCGACACCAATAATGGAGCACAGTTCCTCCCATTGACACCAATAATGGGGCATGGTTCCTTCCAATGACACCAACAATGGAGCACAGTTCCTGCCAATGACACCAATGATGGGGCACAATTCCTCCCAATGATACCAGAGATTCGGCACAATTCCTCCCTATGACACAATGATGGGGCACAATTCCTCCCAATGATACCAATGATGAGGCACAGTTCCTTCCAATGACACCAGTTGATGGGTCACAATTCCTCCCAATGACGCCAGTGATGGGGAAAAATCCTTCCAACTATATCAACATTGGGGCACAATTCCTCTCAATTACATCAACATTGGGGCACAATTCCTCCCAATTACATCAACATTGAGGCAAAATTCCTTCCAATCACACCAATGATGGGACACTATTCCTACTAATGACACCAATGATGGGGCACTATTTCTACCAATGACACCAATGATGGGGCTCAATGACACCAAGGATGGAGCACAATTCCTCCCAATGACACCAAGGATGGGGCATTGTTTACTCAAACTAATGCTGGGACATGTTCTACTCCTGATGGTCACAGTGCACCCCTCTAAAGTCTTAGGGACAGTAAACTGGCCCTTTGTTTAAAATGTTTGGAGACCCCTTCTCTATAGTGACGCATAAACCGAAAACTCAACTGCTAAGGCCTCTACACCTTTCAAATAGAAAGTAAGCCTTTGAGGTATACGGTCTATATTTTGTATACGCAGTCACTCTCACCACTACGTAAGTCTAAACCCTACTTTCTCCACCTATGGGAGCAAATGCTGGACCTTACCTCCAAACTACACAGATTATTTGCTTTCACCACAGCCCTTTGTTGGAGATGTTTTAAAAAGAGACTCTACCCCTCACATTTGATGGTCATGCATGGTCAATATTCCAACATACCTTGCTTACTGCTCTGCTGCCATGCCTTTGCTGCTGAATATGCTTGCTGTTGCACTGCATACTCCATGCTTTTTCCCGCTGTGCCCTTAAGCATTTGCTCTAGCTGAATTCAGGTTGAGGACTTGATGCCACTCGTATTTCACTATTTCCATTATTCCCATTGGAAATTCATATACGAGGACTTCACATCAGTAAAATATCCCTCTAGGAAATTAGTCGTCAGCAAAAGGAAGAATGAATTCCACAAAATATATGTTTGGGACTAATACATTCATTCCTCCTGAGCCACATACAGTAGCAAGAAAAAGTATGTGAACCCCCTGGGATTACGTGGAGTTTTGCATGAATTGGGCTTAAAATGTGCTCTGAACGTCATCTAAGTCACAACATTAGAAGAACACAGTCTGCCGAACATAATACTACACAAACATTAGATGTTGCCATGGTTTAATTGCACATAACATGTAAACATTCACAGTGCAGGGAGGAAAAACTATGTGAACCTTTGGACTTAATAACTGGTTGACCCTCCTTTGGCAGCAATAACCTCAACCAAGTGTTTCCTGTAGTTGCAGATCAGACCTGCACAATGATCTGGAATAATTTTGGACCACTCCTCTTCACAAAACTGTTTCAGTGTAGCAATATTCTTGGGATGTCTGGTATGAATTGCTCTCTTAAGGTCATGCCACAGCATTTCAATCGGGTTAAGGTCAGGACTCTGACTGGGCCACTCCAGAAGGCGTATTCTGTGCTGTTGCAGCCATTGTTTTGTTGAATTACTTGTATGCTTTGGGTCATTGTCCTGTTGCATCACCCATCCTCTGCGGAGCTTCAGTTGGCGCACAGATGGTCGTACGTTTTCCTGCAAAATGTCTTGATAAACTCTGGAATTCATTTTCCCATCAATGACAACAATCCGTCCAGGCCCTGAGGCAGAAAAGCAGCCCCAAACCATGATGCTCCCTCCGCCATGTTTTACAGTGGGGTTGAGGTTTTGATGTTGGTGTGCTGTGCCTTTTTTTCTCCACACATAGTGTTGTGTGTTCTTCCCAAACAACTCAATCTTGGTTTCATCTGTCCACATTATATTTTGCCAGTAGTGCTGTGGAACATCCAGGTGCTCTTTTGCAAACTTCAAACGTGCTGCAATATTCTTTTTGGACAGCAATGGCTTCCTCCGTGGTGTCCTCCCATGTACTCCATTCTTGTTTAATGTTTTCCTTATTGTAGATGTGTCAACAAAAATGTTAGCATGTGCCAGAGATTTCTGTAGGTCTTTAGCTGACACTCTAGGATTCTTCTTTACCTCATGCAGCATTCTGCGCTGTGCTCTTGCAGTCATTTTTACAGGACGACCACGCCTAGGGAGAGTAGCAATAGTGCTAAACTTTCTCCATTTGTAGACAGTCTGTCTTACCGTGGACACATGAACATCAAGGTTTTGGAGATACTTTTGTAACCCTTTCCAGCTTCATGCAAGTCAACAATTCTTGATCGTAGGTCTTCTGAGAGCTCTTTTCTGTGAGGCATGGTTCACATCAGACAGTGCTTCTTGAAACCAGTAAACCCAAAACAGGTGTGTGTTTTTTAAGGGCAAGACAGCTGTCAGCAATACATCCAATATCATCACACTGATTGGAGTCAAGGTTGGCTCACTCCTGGCTCCAATTAGCTCTGGGAGAAGTCATTAAGCTAGGGCCTCACATACTTTTTCCTCCCTGCACTGTGAATGTTTACATGTTATGTGCAATTAAACCGTGGCAACATCTAATGTTTGTGTAGTATTATGTTTAGCAGACTGTGTTCTTCTATTGTTGTGACTAAGATGACGTTCAGAGCACATTTTATGCCCAATTCATGCAAAACTCCACGTAATCCCAAGGGGTTCACATACTTTTTCTTGCAACTGTATCTCTGACTTGGTATTTGATCACTGGTATTTATTGAACATTAGTTCCTTATGTTGCAACATTTGATCCTATTATTGATATAGTGGCCACAATCATTTCCCAATAATCCACGCATCGGAAGTACCTAGTAGATAGATTTATAAATTATATGTGGCAATTGCTGTGGTATATTCCATTGCATGGTTGGACTTGTGTCTGGGCAAATTTTCATATTTTTCTTTGGTTATTTGTTTGTGTCTTGTTTGTTTTTCAGTAGTAATGCATTTTTTAACACATCTTAAACCCATAAATGCTTGTGATTTCTAAATGTATTTTCACTTTTTGGAATTAAAAATGTTTTTGATATAAGATCCGGATCATAATACATTTAGTTCTTTTCTCGTATGCCAGGCCTATTTTTGTCTTAAATAGTAACCATTGTGCCATCTCTATAGGGGTTTTCTGTTAAGTAGTGCTTAAAGGGTTACAAAGACAACACCCACTTACAGGTGGAGGTGAACTGCTGAAATTATATCAGATTAATTATGCAAACTATTTTGAAGTTATTTTTTAACCTACATATAAAGTTCCATCTGCTTTACCCATTTTTCTTTGAAGTCTTGCCATGTAATATGGAAATAGTGTGGCAATCTACATTTCCAGTATGTGATTATGACATTTTAACATTTGATCAACTTTTGCCAAAATGGATACAGTATGCATTCTACACTATATTCAATATTATTAATTGAAAACAGCCTTCTACATCTTTCCTGGTTAAATAATCCAAACCTATTCTGTCTCTGGATGAGAATGACTGTGAATAGGGATGAGCTCAATGTTTGGGAGCCAAACGCCATGTATAAAAGCAGTATTACTATTGCTATTATACATGACTGCTTCTCACTGTCCATGGTTGTTAAGGACACCAATGGATTCCCTGGTCATAAATGCAGAGGGGCTGGATCCCTATGACATCATTGACCATATTGTATATTGTAATGCATCCTTTTGTATAACAGTTGTAAAGGAGGGACCTGGTAAACTCTGAAACCTAGAACTTTGCCTGTCAAATTTGTCAGGTATTCAGGTGAAGCAGGAGGTACTGAAAGCTTCTTCAGAAATATTCAGCTACATCTTCACCTCCACCCTTGTTAGGTTTGTATCCTTCCTGTACAACATTCAAGGTTTGTCAGTTTAAAAACTGTTTGCTAAAAAACTTAAAATCCCCACTGCCAGTTTTACTGGCTTTTCAAAGGCTATACACAAATACTGCAAATTGTACTGGAAATGTTTTGAATATTGTTTCAAGAAAGAGACTTACCCAACATCCACTGTTATGTATAACACCAAACTATTTTAAAGTCCTGTTTTTTCTCCTGCTCTCCATTTTAATTTTTCATGGCATAGTTTTAGTGTATGATATTGAACTTTTTTTTTTTTAGAAATTGTTTGTTACCAAGAGATTGTGAAAAATGGTATGGTCCATTACAACAAGGAAATGTATAGAGACGGAGAGACTGTTACACTCACATGCAATGAAGGCTACCAAATTGAGCACAAACCAGATGAGCTCAGGGCATGCACAGCAAATGGATGGAGCCCACCTCTGAATTGTATTAGTAAAAACTTCTTAAAGTTTGCATCCATTTTTTAAACAGGTATTTCTTTATTGGGTAAAGCAAGAATAAAATTATATAGTACATGTACATCACATGTCAGTGAATGGTTATAATGGTTAAAAGCACTTACAAGTGTGTAAACAACAATTGGCATCCAGCAAACTACAAGTCCCACAATGCAGCACTGTGGAACTTGTAGCTTGCTGGATGCCAATTGTTGTCTACACACTTGTAAGTGCTTTTAACCATTAAAACTAATAATTGACATGTGATGTACTTTTACTATGTAATGTTATTCTTGCTGTACCTGTACTTTTAACCATTATAATAAACTTGACTCAGACAGTTTTACACTACGTGAGTCTGGTACTCCTGTCTTCTTTATCTTTTGGACCCTTTGTCCATAGATGTCTGTTTAGACTGGAGAAGTGACTGTGATTCCTTATACATTGCTGACAGACAGATTCATTTGTATAGCTGTGTTTGACATCTCACATACTGCTTCTGGAAAGCTCATATATGTGATGAAAGAGCACTGGGTGATCCATATAAAGTGCCATCACCATTGTATACTTCTGTGTGTAATGGTGTCACTGCACTACCACCGTTGGCTGCCGTGTGTTCCAAGCCTCAATTTTGTGGGCTGGACATGACATCATGTAGTACTCAGAAATAGCGGTCCCACAATTACATTTCACCAGAGAGGTGTCTTCATGAAGTATCGAGCCACCATTTCTGGGGAGGTTTTTTAAGGGCAAAATCAATTTGATTAGGTGGCTACAACTATGGCTACCAATAGTTGTAGTCACCATATTCCTCTGGCTGTATATTGTGCTGCGGTTTTCAATAGCAAGTGTAATACATAAAAAAATTGGTTTACAAAAAGTTATATTGACTTATTAAAAATTGCAGGAACTATTACATTCCTCGAATTAATACCACTAATACCATATTATATATAATATGGGTACTGATCACTAAGTCTTCCTTTTGTGGTGATTAATCCACATGGGTGGAAAATACTCCAAAAATGAGGGAGAACAAGAGTATTTTTTCAACATTAGGAAAATATATGTCAGGGAGCGAGGAGCCAGACACACAAGGAGGTGCAATTAAAGGTAGGTTTATTAATATAAAAATAAGACAAGAGTCTATGCAAGTCCAACAGCGGAAATCGTAGCAAAAGCTGGGGTCAAGAGCCAGGAAGAATGGTCGCCAGAGCCGGGATCAGGAGCCAGGAAGAATGGTCGCCAGAGCCGGGATCAGGAGCCAGGAAGAATGGTCGCCAGAGCTGGGATCAGGAGCCAGGAAGAATCGTCGCCACAGCCAGGATCAGGAGCCAGGAAGAATCATCGCCAGACCCGGGATCAGGAGCCAAGAAGAATGGTCGTCAGAGCCGGGGTCAGAAGCCAGGAGGAGTCTTAGCCAAAGCCGAGTTGGTATCCAGGAAAGCAATGAGTAGCTAAACAGGAGCTTGCTGCTGTGCAAGAGACAGGACACGAATGCAATGGACAGCTACAAACAGCAGACTTAAATGTGATAAGCCGCACCTCCTGGGGGAAGAGCTGCAGAGGGCTGAAAGCATAAAGGATCCCACAATGCTTTGCAGACACCTAAGATGGATGCCAGCACATGGAGCAGCACAAGCCCTGAGGAAAGGTAGGACCTTGACAGTACCTCCTCCTCAAGGGCCCCTCCCCCTCCGCGGCTCAACAAAGGGTTTCTGGGGAAAGCGGGCCTGAAAAGTGCGGAGGAGGGCAGGAGCATGAACATCCGCGGAAGGAACCCATGAACGCTCCTTGGGACCATAACCACGCCAATGGACCAGGAACTGCAGCCGACCGCCGCAGACCAACCGAGAGTCCAGGATGCGGCTCACCTCATGACCGTCAACCCGGATAGGATGAGGCCGAGGTGGAGAGGCAGTAAAGAGATTGCAGACCAGAGGCTTCAACAGGGATACATGGAAGACATTGGAGATACGCATCCCAGGAGGAAGAGCAAGGGCATAGGCAACCGGGTTCACCCTGCCGAGGATGCGGAAAGGACCAACAAAATGGGGAGCCAGTTTCGGTGCGGGCACCCGAAGATTGAGGTTACGAGTGGACAACCACACCTGATCTCCGACCTGGTATGAAGGAGCGGGCAACCGCCTATGATCAGCCTGGAGCTTCTGGCGCTGGGCTGAGTCCTTCAAGGACCTCTGGATCTGCCCCCACGAGGAACGCAGGGCAGCAAGATGGTTCTCCACAGCCAGAATGTCCTGTGGCGAGAACAACTCAGGCAATACAGTGGGTTGGAACCCATAGTTGGCCATGAAGGGAGACATCCCGGAGGAGGAGTTGACAGCCGAGTTCCTCGCAAACTCTGCCCATGGCAGGAGATCGACCCAATTGTCTTGATGGTCAGAGATATAGCAGCAAAGGAATTGTTCCAGGGCCTGGTTGGAACGCTCTGCAGCCCCATTGGACTGCAGGTGGTAGGCCGAAGAGAAGGAGAGCTTGATACCCAACTGGGAGCAGAAGGCGCACCAGAACCTGGACACAAACTGGCTCCCACGGTCCGAGACAATCACCTTAGGCAACCCATGCAAACGAAAGATCTCCCTGGCGAAAACCGTAGCCAGTTCTTGCGCAGTCAGCAATCTCTTGAACGGAACACAATGGCACATCTTGGAGAAACGATCAATGACCATAATAATGATCGTATGGCCTTGAGACACAGGGAGGTCCACAATGAAATCCATGCCCAGGTGTGACCAGGGACACTCCCCATTGGGAATGGGTTGCAGAAGGCCCAAAGGAAGATGCCGAGGAGATTAATTCTGGGCACAGACAGAACATGCCGCTACATATGAGGCGATGTCGGAACAGAGAGATGGCCACCAGAATAAACGAGAAATGACCCAGGACAACTGGTTCCTCCCCGGATGACCGGCAGTCTTGGAATTATGGTAGGTACGCAGCAAGCGGGTGCACAATCCCTCAGGTATGAAACATCTACCAGCCGGTCTCTCAGCGGGAGCATCAGTTTGAGACACTAAAATCTGCTCCCCAAGGGGAGAAGTCAGGCTGGTACGAATGGCAGCCAGGATCTGATCCGGAGGTATGACCGAGGTCGGCTCAGAGTCCTCCCTGGACAGCTCAGAGTATTGCCGCGACAAGGCATCAGCCCTGACATTCTTGGAGCCAGGCAAATAGGAGACCACATAGTTAAAATGCAACAAGAACAGAGCCCATCTGGCCTGATGAGGCGTTAACCTCTTAGCCTCCAAGAGATACGTCAGGTTCTTTTAGTCAGTGAGAATGAGAACTGGAACCGCAGAACCCTCGAGCAGGTGCCTCCATTCCTTGAGAGCCTGAATAATGGCCAACAACTCCCTGTCTCCAATCTGGTAGTTGCATCTGCGGAGGAAAGCTTCCTGGAATAGAACCCACAGGGAAGTAGGGGTCCATTGAGCGACCGACGCTGAGACAGGAGGGCGCCTACTCCCGTCTCAGATGCATCAACCTCGAGGACAAAAGGCAACCCAGGATTGGGATGAGACAGTATGGGAGCCAAAGCGAACGTTGATTTCAGAGCTTCGAAAGCTAAGATGGCCTCGGATGACCACTTGTGGGGATTACTGCCCTTCTTGGTCAGATCTGAGAGAGGCTTGGCCAGCGTGGAGAAGTTCCTGATAAACTTCCGATAATAGTTGGTGAATCCCAAAAAGCGCTGAACAGACCGAAGACCACTGGGACGAGGCCACTGCAGAACCGCCGAAACCTTCTGAGGGTCCATGGAAAATCCCACAGCGGAAATGATGTAGCCCAAAAAGGCAACCTGGGATCGGTGAAATTCACACTTCTCGAGCTTACAGAAAAGCTTGTGCTCACGTAAGCGTTGCAGCACCCGCTTGACATCCTGGATATGAGACTTTATAGACGCAGAGTAAACCAGGATGTCGTCCAAGTAAACCACTACACACTGCTGCAACAAGTCACAAAAGACATCATTAATGAACTCCTGAAAGACCGCAGGCGCATTACACAACCCGAAGGGCATAACCAGGGATTCATAGTGGTCGGTTCTGGTGTTGAACGTGGTCTTCCACTCGTCACCCTCCTTGATCCGTATGAGGTTGTACACCGCCCTAAGGTCAAGTTTAGTAAAGACCGTTGCTCCCTTGAGGCAGTCAAACAACTTGGTAATCAATGGTATAGGGTAAGCATTCTTAATCGTGATTCGATTGAGACCCCTAAAATCAGTGCAAGGCCTCAATTCACCACCCTTCTTTTTCATGAAGAAAAAGCCAGCTCCTGCTGGAGAAGTAGACTTGCGAATGTGCCCCCGGGAAAGCGCATCCGCAATGTACTCCTCCATGGCCTGATTCTCCGCAACCGAAAGAGGATACACCCTGCCACGCGGAGGAGTGGCACCGGGTTGCAAGGCTATGGCACAATTGTATGGACAATGAGGAGGCAGAGCACCGGGACACACCTTGTCAAACACGTCCAGGTACTCCCTATAGTCAGTGGGCAACACAGATTCCGAGGAGGCACACAACACCTTAACAGGTGCACGGATGCAACCGGCCCTACACCGTGGAGACCACGAGAGGATCTCGGCCGATCGCCAATTAAAGGTCGGATTGTGCTTCTGAAGCCATGGTTATACCAAAACCATGGAGTAGTGCAGAGAAGGAATTACCTGGAAACAGGCCAACTCCTTGTGAACAATCCCAATAGCTACTTCAACCAGCAGGGTCTCGTGGGTAACCTGCGATGGTTGCATGGGCCTGCCATCTATCGCCTTGAGAACCAATGGAGTAACTCGAGCCTGCAGAGGAATGGAGTACTGGGCAGCAAACGAA